>NC_056739.1:1460505294-1460557794 GCF_019279795.1 Protopterus annectens
ATAAAACCAAAAGTGAGTTGTACAAGATACATAGATTTGAATGTAACAGTTGTCTTGAACCAGAATAAACAGGCAGCTCATAACCACACTTAGTTAGGGAAAATTAGGAAGAATCAAAGCTCTGAGATGTCAATCAGCATGGCGGAGCAGTTGTAAAATCGCAGCCTCACAGTTCTAGAGTCTTGCTTTCATTCCTAATTCCCAACCACTGTCTTAAACGGAATCCGAATGTTGTCCTTATTTCTTCATGGGTTTTATCCAATTGCCTCTGCTTTCTTGTTCTCAGAACTGCTCTCTAACTGGCTACATTGAGTTGTTTATATAGCTGTTGTACTTAGGCTTGGCCTTGTGGCATTGGTCTTAGCTGAAACACAACCATAGCTACCTCAACTGGTGCCCTGTGCAGATCCTTAAACAGTTAGCCCCCTTGACTGAATTTTGAGGAACAAGATAAAAAGAAAAAAATGTTTTTATAGTTGTAGAGTAAAAAAAAAACACTTCTCACCTAGTATAACAGTAAAAAGCTGTTACATTCACCTCATACCAGGTGCTTAAGCTCTTCAATGGTAACTGCAAATGTAGTGTCAGCATTCATTTATGACAGACACCACAGCATCCTCACTGCTTCATAAATCAATGCTAGTGCTCCACTCCTACATCATTATTATCTATCAATCATGGCCCCTAACAGCATGTAACCAAGGTAACCGCCCTGCACTCCTACATCATTATTACCTACCAATCATGGTCCCTGACAGCATGTAACTAGGGCACCCAAACCTCTTTGCCCTTCCCTAGTTACAGCCCTAAGATGTCAAGGGTCCATTGTCCAGGACACTTACCCAGTTAACAAATAATAAATAAAATAAAATATGCAGCATCCATAAAAGTGTCATGGCACAAGTTCAGCTACACAGTATAGGGGAATGAAGACCTTATTACAACACAAATGACTGATTTTCAACTAGAGGTATAAGCACTGGATCCCTGGGCAGGGAAGGATAGGAGTGTATGCCCACTGCTATCTTACCCATCCTGGGTGAGTTAAGCAGCTACCCTTGCTACATGAGCTACACATACAGAATTATAGATGAGTTATACACAATAATAGCCTAGTTTATGCCCCTGCAGTGCATGTGCTACAAATTTAGGGACTAGCTTGCATTTTATCATGCATGCATCCTCACTTGGCAGCAAAGAGTACCAAAACTTACAATGGGGGTACTCATGGACTGTGAGCTGCTTGGACTACAAGACTGACCCAATTCCTGCCACCTAACTTTTTCGTCAGTAGTGATGTAACTTCTGCATCTCTTCTGTTTGGGGAATTAATGGCTCATGGGACTCTCATCTTACTCATTGATGGACCCAGTTCTCACATCTGTGGCCAGCGTGCACTTTGGGCCCAGCCCGGTGATGGACCAGTATATTTATTGTGCCTGACTTATATGACCACCTCCAAAGGAGAAACAAATAGGTCAGCTGGGTGAAGGTAGAAAAGTCATTGGGTCTTTTGAGTGGTCAAGGGGGAGTGTGGATGGAAAAAAAAACTTGAAGGGTTCTTTAGAAAAGACATAAATTATTACCAAAATTTCTATCTCCTAATGGATGCAGTGTTGTTTAGCTATATAGAAGAGCCAGTTTTTAGCTATAGGTGGTATAACATTTAGGCATAGCACGAGTTGTTAAAATCAGAAAATGGTAAAGATACAGCTGAGTCAAATATCACTCAAAAAAATCTGCAACAGGCTCCATGGCATCAAGGGATAATACCTTGACTATAGTCCAGTTGACCTGAGATTACCTAGTGATTCAAGCAGTGCAGGAAGCAATGTGAGAGGTTGGGAGGGAGAGGCTTATGTTAGCTTACCCATGCTGGTAAAGAGATATGGTTCAGCCTGGTGCAATGCCATTACCTAAAGCATAGAGAGAGAGAGAGAGAGAGAGAGAAAGAGGACAGGGAGGTACATGGCAAGCAGTGTAAGGCCCAGAGATGTGCAACTGTCTCTGCCAGCTTATGTCTGGATGATGGTATTCAATTTGCATGTGCAAAAACATGCAAACTACCCTTACAGGAAAATATGGAGCAGGTTCTTGCATCTGTGAGTGTGCATATCACCCACTGTGTGAAGGGCTATGATCAAAATGTAGAAAATCTCTCATGGCTGCTTGTTTGATCGCTGAGGCATAACTATCTCTCCCCTCAGTGATGGAGGATGCAAAGGCATGGTCAATGTAAGGCTTAATGTTTGGCAACCACTGGGAAAAGAAAATGAATGCAAAAAGAAAACTCCAGACCGTTTCAGTTGTCAGCCTTAGAACCACTCAAACTACATCACTTCAGAATCACTTCCCTAATTTCCTACATTGTTTTTATGATATGTACTAGTACAGAAGAACCAGACCTATCACGTTGCTACATTCTGCATATGAATAAAAGTAAAGTAAATAAATCAAATGCTAGACTTATTTCTTCTATGTCAATAGCTGTGCAATTAAAGAATGCATGCCATAAAGCTAGAGCTTCAGCTAATAGGCTAAGTTGCAGGTATAGTATAAAATCTTTGGATCATAAAGGTTTTCTCCCTAACTACAACCTAGAAGACAGGGGTCCAGTTATGGACAGTACAGGTTTTGGCTAGGGATGGTTTTGGTGAACTCTTGCCAAAGAACTCTGTCTGGGAGCAGACATTGGACAGCACCTCCAGCACAGGGGACATGATGTAATGAACCTTCTAAGGAACATATATAGGCTCAGCATAGCACCAAGGTACTGTACCACAGTTTGTCTGACCAAGAAGACATTAACAGCATTTAAAAAAATATCCTACATTCCTGACAGATGGTAGGCAAGATCTCCAGCTGTCACCTCCTTTAGTCCAAGAATGCCAAGAGAAAAGACATTGAATGTGGCTTCATGGATGCAGGGAGAGGGCCTAAACTTACTTTAAAAAGTATTTAAGAATATGGTATACATTATTGACTATTACACAGTAGTATATTTCATTAATCTGGTTTTGTTTGGATTGTAAATTAAAAAAAAAATCTGTTTTCCAATTCAATCAAGATAGACTGTTCCACTTAAAGCAATACATAATGAAAGCACAGTGGTTTGGTACCTGAGTACCAAACACAAGGCATAGCTTGAAATTGAGTCCAGCTTTGTTTGTGTACAGTGTGACCTGAAGAAGACACGGTTTATGTGTATTGTCAGGTTCCAAAGCAATTTTTTTTTCTTTTAATGGTTCAAAAATGCAAATATATCAGTAATCACAGTTGCCATCTGTTATAACAAGGATAATTATTAAATGATTTTTGTGAACAATATATTATTAAAACATTAGTAGAAATTGCCCATTACTATTTCTTCTAATGCTGCATAGTCATTAATGCTGCTTATTTGACAACAATCTATATTCATGCTGCAGTCTCTGCGTGTTTGTTGAATTTTATCATATTCACTAATTTGTGATATAAGAATTCTGGCCACATAGACACTTGCTCATAGTTGAATACTTATCACTGCCTAAGCATTTTTAAGAAAAGTTACATAACATGAACAAGTCAAACACCTTCCTTTCTTATAAATAACCAAATGAATGTGGCATGTGGATTTATATCTTTTAATTTATTAAGTATATGGCTTTGTTCCATGCTGCTCTGTAGGAAAGCAAGACCTTTTTTCTGTAACAATTTCAGAATGTTTGTTTCATTTAAATGAGGTCTACTGAATGTGGTATTCTTTTGACAAACACTAGTTACCTCTTGATGTTTATGGATACAGATTTTCCTACCTCAGTAGTAGTTCTTTGTCATTTATATTACAGGTTATTGATTTATGGTTGATTATTACACTAGAAAATAGTACCGTAGGTAAAAACAGCAAAACAGGCTGAACAATAGATCATAACATGAAAAATATATGTTCATGTAAATACTGTCCTTGACTAACCCAGGACTTTTCATTTCAGAGATTACCAAGGAAAGCAAGGTAGCTGAGGGCACATATATTTGAATCTTGGAAGACTAGTGTCCTCCTTTGTTTTCCTGTCTCTAATCCTCATTTTTTAACTGTAAGGAAGTCTTCATTCATACAGAAAGCAGGCAGCACGAAGAAAGAATAATGCAATGTCCTAGTTCTCCTCTTCAGCCATTGTGATGCACCAGGACTGAAAAACATGCTTCATTCCTTGTAAAAAAAGTGTTATTTCTGCTATTTAATCTGCCAGTTTCCTAAAAGGATACACAGTGTTGTATAGCTCATCACTGCCATCTCCTGGAGCACTGCTTTGATAATCTTCATATATTGAGCATCACACACATTTCTAAAAAAACGCATTCCAGTGATAGCCTCTCCTAGAGGTGCCATCACCTTGCATTTCTGTTCACCTTTTACTTAAAATATTTACATAAGGGTATACTACTCAGATTTCAATGATTTTTCCAAAATATAATTTAATTTCTAAATTTGCTCGTTATAAAACATGAACATAAAATGATGTGAAGTAACAACTTTGCAAAGTGACGATTCGACAAAAATGTATAAATAAAAATCATTTGCAAATGCATTCTTTATTTCTGAACTTTGCTTCTTAAGCTTTAGAATGCAAAGCTAGAACCTTTGTATTTGGACCACTCACCATATTAGTAGATGTTTGACATTACTTTTGAATTTGCATTCCTTACATATGGGACTATAATCCCAACAGGGTGTGGCAACTGTCTTCAGATGTTTTTCACATAGTAGATTATTCATTCCATCGAGGCACCAACTGGCTGCCTAAAATGCTAATCACAAGCCCAGAGCTGTGCACAATGTTTACAGATGGGAATTCCCTGCTTAATTTTTTGGGGGAAAGCCACCATAAATAACATAGCCAAATTATACATAGACATGACATTAATGTCATCTATTGTCCGACTTAGGTCACAGCCATAGTACACAGTACAGGCCAGGCTCTGCCAAAACCACCAGTACCGTTAAACACAATAAGATATCAACCTCATACTCATTAGCTTGATATATAATCAATGCTAGGTATGTGATACTTTGCTGAACATATGCTATATATATCCAGCAGAAGCATATAATATACCAGTTTTGTTCCATGAAAGACACCAGTCCCAATATAAGAAGCAAAAGGGATCTTTCCACACATTTGACATGAGGCGCACCTTGGAGTTCAGACAAAGACCCACTGAAAGTTATAGAAATGTTAAGGGAAGATCAATGAAGAGCAGCATTAGTCCATCACAGCCATGTAGAAAGGAAGTCAAGACTCTGACTGGAATAAGGAGATCCCATCAGTTCGACCCCAATCAGACTAGTCCGCAAACTATGAAAGCCAATTACAATTTATAGAAAATGAAGCATTTTTAATAACCTGCAGATAGATAGCAGACTGTGAAGGCTAGCCTACTAATAAATGGCAAGATTAACTGCACCTTTTTAAAGCAATGAAGCACAAAAGACCTATTCTAACAAGAACCAGTGGAAGCAAACAGCTTTCAGAAACTAACAATTGAAATGTTGGCAGGTACTGCAATCAATCCAGTTGTTTGGGCACAAAGAAGCCAGACAGATCCCAGATATCTGGCCTGGTATAGTTTGCCCATAAATAACTGCAGCCAGAAGACCTCAACTCAACACTGGGTCAGCCTGGGACACCAAACTCAGTGGAGTAAATGACAGACTGTAACCCAGAAACCATCCAGTCTGCTCTAGTGTAAGAGGATACCAACTAAACAAAATCCATGCCAGAAGACTTCATATGAAGTGAGTAGCTAGATGAAGTGAAGACAACAAAGAAAGACCTTACTTCCAGCCACCTGGATCTATGAGGGCATTAATATCAGAATGAAATTCCAATATCTGGTGAATCTGAGAGGTTTCCTCCCTATAGGCATGGAAACATACCTCAATCCTAAAAGAGCCAGTACACAATTAAAGGAATCCTTGAAAGGGGATTGCCAGCTTAATCTGCCACAGCAGCAAAATGAACGGGAAGCCTGTTTCCAATACCAGAGGGCAGGGATGCTGAAAGACTGCTGGTGAAACCTTTTTCATTCTTCATGCAAAGGATGGAGAAAAAGCGCATGGAGATGCAGAGGATCTCAAAGAAGATGAGAGATTTTTGAGAAACATATATTCCCTAGAACTACCACAATTGGAAGAAACAGCGGAGGGACTGTTATAAGGTAAAAACACTATGTGGGGCTAGTAGTCCGTAGAAAGTAGTGAAAGCAGGATGTTGTAGCTTCTAGAAGAATTATATATATATATATATATATATATATATATATATATATATATATATATATATATATGTATGTATGTAGCTGATATTCTTTATACAGTGACTAAATCAGCCGTGCTAACTCTCCATAAAATCATTAGATGACACCAAACATCCTGTGGTTGTTACAAATCATTAGATGACACCAAACATCCTGTGGTTGTTACAAATCATTAGATGACACCAAACATCCTGTGGTTGTTACAAATCATTAGATGACACCAAACATCCTGTGGTTGTTACAAATCATTAGATGACACCAAACATCCTGTGGTTGTTACAAATCATTAGATGACACCAAACATCTTGTGGTTGTTACAAATCATTAGATGACACCAAACATCCTGTGGTTGTTACAAATCATTAGATGACACCAAACATCCTGTGGTTGTTACAAATCATTAGATGACACCAAACATCCTGTGGTTGTTACAAATCATTAGATGACACCAAACATCCTGTGGTTGTTACAAATCATTAGATGACACCAAACATCCTGTGGTTGTTACAAATCATTAGATGACACCAAACATCCTGTGGTTGTTACAAATCATTAGATGACACCAAACATCCTATGGTTGTTACAAATCATTAGATGACACCAAACATCCTGTGGTTGTTACAAATCATTAGATGACACCAAACATCATGTGGTTGTTACAAATCATTAGATGACACCAAACATCCTGTGGTTGTTACAAATCATTAGATGACACCAAACATCCTGTGGTTGTTACAAATCATTAGATGACACCAAACATCCTGTGGTTGTTACAAATCATTAGATGACACCAAACATCCTGTGGTTGTTACAAATCATTAGATGGCACCAAACATCCTGTGGTTGTTACAAATCATTAGATGACACCAAACATCCTGTGGTTGTTACAAATCATTAGATGACACCAAACATCCTGTTGTTGTTACAAATCATTAGATGACACCAAACATCCTGTGGTTGTTACAAATCATTAGATGACACCAAACATCCTGTGGTTGTTACAAATCATTAGATGACACCAAACATCCTGTGGATGTTACAAATCATTAGATGACACCAAACATCCTGTGGATGTTACAAATCATTAGATGACACCAAACATCCTGTGGTTGTTACAAATCATTCGATGACACCAAACATCCTGTGGATGTTACAAATCATTAGATGACACCAAACATCCTGTGGTTGTTACAAATCATTCGATGACACCAAACATCCTGTGGTTGTTACAAATCATTCAATGACACCAAGCATCCTGTTGTTGTTACAAATCATTAGATGACACCAAACATCCTGTGGTTGTTACAAATCATTAGATGACACCAAACATCCTGTGGTTGTTACAGATCATTAGATAACAAGAATATAAAGCGGCTGCCCTGCATTAGCTTATAATTAACAGGTTGTCACTTAAACAGAATTGGTTTTGGTGGTGCCCTTTTCATTTGCTGTAGGAAAATTGTTTAGATTATGACCCTCCCTTTGGGGTGAGTTAATAGGAAATCCTTCCTTCATGATTGGTGACTTGAAGGGGTATCATTAATGACTATGTGGATTCCTTGCCATGGCCTTGTGATGTCCCTGCTCTGGGCAAGTAATCAAGGAACCTGGATCCTCCTCACAGACCCCAGTGAGGGATATTCACTTGAAACAAAAATAGATACATACAGTATTTCCAGATGCAGCTCTCTGCACCAAGCACAATTTCCCTTAAGAGCACACAGGGAGCCCACTCAGTCCTGGGGCTAGGTTTTCCACTCTGTCTCTCCAGGCCCCCCAAATAAGACTCCCCACTGACACAGCTATAGAGTTTAGTCCTCAGCCGAGTGTTCCAAGCCAAGTCCTCCACCACCCTCTCTGTGAAACCAGTGCTCTGTGTCCCTGCTCCAAGTAGTCAACACACACACACTCTTTGAGATTTGATTTTCACACACACACACACACACACACACACACACACACACACACACACACACCTGGGAAAGGCTTGCACAGATTTACCAGTTATGCCCCCCTCTGCCCAGACTATAAGGTAGATACTGCCACCAAATACTCCAAAGCCAGCTACGTTAAGGCTCTTACAAAGGTACCCAATTATACTGAATAAAATTAATACTAATACAAATGGTAATGTTTGACCAATGCAGCAAGGCTTTCAGGAGAAGCCACAGTGTCACCAAATAAGTATAAGTACTCTCAAATCTTAAAATATTCTCTAAAAGACCAGCCACAATAACAAGTTTAAATATATTTAATAATAAATAATGAAAGAACATGAAAATACTAAATATCTATTTACAATAAACACCAGAGTTTCAATTACAGGAAATATTAAAAATAACAGAGATGGAAAGATTCACACAGATACAGAAAAAACAATACTTAACTATCCTCACTATAGTTTCCTGACTGATCTAAATAATTATTCCTTGGTTACTTACTAAAGCAAGGCAAGATGAAGTAGTTGAGTGATCCTTCTTTGTCAAGTTTCAAAAACAGACTGCACTGAGACTTCAATCTTATCTTGAAAATCGTCAGCAGGCAGTACTCTGGAAAAGTTCACTATCTACCCTCCTTCCTATCTCTATAGGAGTACCTCAAGGGTCTATCTTAGGCCCACTTCTATTTTCTATCTTTATTAATGACCTCCAATCAGCTATCCCTAACACCACTTGCATACAATATACAGACGATTCCACTATAATCTGCACTGCTTCTTCTCAAGCGGAACTCCAACCTCTTACCCAAAAAACCTTTACCACTGTTGAACAGTGGTTCTCTAACCGTTGTCTACTCCTTAACCCCAAGAAAACCAAATTACTGCTGTTCGCACCTACCCGCAAATCTACTTCCCTAAACTTCTCTATTACTTCCACTGATAACACTCATATTACTCCTGATTCTTCTACAAAACTACTAGGTATTACTATTGACAATAATCTTAACTTTGACTGTCACATCAATAACACAATAAAAGTAGTTAACAAAAATATTGGATCCCTTTACAGAATCAAATCCTTCCTTACACCTGAAGCCTGGACCACCTTAGCCCAATCTCACCTCCTCCCTACCCTTCTATATGCTTCCCCTATTTACACTAATCTCTCTAAAAGTAACCTTAAGAAACTTGCTTCATCTTACCATAATATTGCTCGATTTGCCACAGGATCCCAGTTTAGAACACATCACTGCCTGAACTTAAAACAACTAAACTGGCTTGAACTTCCTAACAAGCTTATTTATCAACAGCTCTTAATAGCTCACAACATTCTATATCTACCATCCAAAGCACCAATACTCTCTAACCTCCTTACTCCCTACAACAATCTGAAACAACTACGTTCTTCAGATAAACTACTAGTTAATAGTACCAAACCCAATAATGCTGCAGGAGATTGTCTTTTTTCCAACTCAGTTGGCAAAATGTGGAACAAACTTCCACTCAATATCTCATCTTTGTCCACTCTTCCACTCTTTAAAAAACAACTGAGAATCCATCTTAATAAACACTGGCTTTGCTCCTGTACCAATCCTGATTAACCTTTCTTCCTCCTTTTCTCTACCTCAATATTTCCTTCTCCCTATACTACATCCTGACTGATTCCCACTGACATAACATCCTTGTGGATATAATTTATCTCATATATACTAAAAAAAAAAAAAAAAAAAAAAAAATTTATGACCGATATTAGTATGACTATGTATTATTTACACTACGTTTTGATATTATCAAATTGCATATTGCAATTATTTAATAACTTTTTTTTAGGAATACTATCTTGTTATGTATATTTCCTCTGACATGTAAATTACCTATACTAAAGTCTGATTATCTTTTATGCTTAATTTTTGTATTGTTTTGCTTTGTTATTTTTTTGTATTCCCTATACTTGTTATAACCATTGGAGCTTTTCTCCCCGGGCCTCCACTGAAAATGGACATATATCCAGCTGGACTAGCCCAGTCAACAAATGTAAAATAAATAAAATAAAATAAATAAAATAAAATAAATAGTATTAAAACATCATTTCAGTGCTGGATTACAGAATGACATCACATACATCTAGTCACCTGACTTCTGGTTTCCATGCTACCAAGTTACTAAAAACTGAACCAGAATCTAGCACATATGTATTATAATACACACACACATAGACCTTTGCTAAGATGTCTTATAGCATCTGGAAGCTGTAAAACCATTTGAAAACCATTTCAAAAACTTCCAACCCTCCACAGTAGCAATTAGCTCCACCTACGGTAAGATTCCTAATCCTGGTTTTCACAGGCATTTCGTCTCTGGCTGCATTCAGAAGTGTGAGATACAATCTTACAATCTATATGGCCCAAACCATGTAATTTAATTTCAGACTATTTTTCAAAGTTAGCTGGACTGAGATTTCTTTTCTGTACAGCAGGACCCACTGTTGCTATATTTTTAACACAAGCATCTTTACACATATGTTTTTCAGCACAAGCATCTGTACAAATCAGTTTTATATACAAATGACATATAATTCTTTACAAAACTCCAGCTAGCTATGCTGGCATATCCACTGCCCTACTTCTCCTGGCATAGCTTGCAGTACCTCAGATCATCACATGCCTATAATGTCACATCAACTTAAGGCAGGTGTGTCACTGTTACTGAAAAAGTGGTAATAGGAATGCATGAGAAGGGATGCTTGTTAAGATTTCAAATTGGTTTATCCTACCTAAACAGAATACAGACTGCTTTGACTAATAATATATGGGATAGTATACAATGGGAATTTTGTATAGGAGGTAGGGGGGGAGAGAGAAGATCAGATGTATTACAATGAAAATTGAGCAGACTAGACTGGAAGAATGACACATCACAATATGAGCTTATGGACATTTGCTCAAAAATGTGCAGATTGTACATAGTTCTTGTGATGTTCTAAAATGTTATCAATTTGATTTATTACATATCTCTTTACTGTGGATGAGTTTTTCTTGCTTGGGCTGTCAATAAAGAATACAATTTTTGTGAAGGGGTATTAATGGTAACTTTAAGAAACTATGTTGATGTTCAGAGCCACTGTGACAGGGCAGAGGGAAGAAACAGTACTGAATGGTATAAGGCATATTTAAGGTATTATAATGGAGGCTAAATGACCTTGTAGATCCTTGCAAAGTAGAAAGGGTCTTAACTTATTTAAGAAAACTGCACCCCCATCTAATTATGTTAGAAGAAGTACACACAACAAAAGAGGAACTTAACAGAATTATGAGAAATGGATTCAAAGAGGGATACAAAGCTGAACACCAGGGCTCAAGAAAATGGGAAGAATTACTGATCGCTGCAAGAGTAGCTCCCTCAGAGTTTGAAAATAGTGTCAAGGCCCCACAAGGGAGGTCTCCAGGAACTTATCTAAACAATCCTGTGTTGATTTGTGATTGATGATGTAGTTGCCTGAATTCTTAATTTATTTGCAGCTGAAATGGATTTCTTAAATGAGTGTGCCATTAATGATTTGCTAAAGCACAAGTATCTTCTACAGTACAATAAATGCTATGTACATTTAAAGGTAACACCTGATAACACTGGTGATCTGTGTTCCTTATGTCAAAAGTTGGATTATTTGCTTGCCATTATTAATAGTAAATCTAGACTTACTGATAACAATTGCACTTGTGTAATTGGCACATCTTGGGAAACTGTTGTTACGTGTATTAATGACTGGACTGGTGAGATAAATAATGTTAGGCAAAAAGCAAATAGAAAACATTTAGGAAAAGAAGTGTCTATTGTCAGTAAAGATCACTTAACTACTATTGAACAAGATAATGTTACCGACAGCTTTGGAATTCTGATTGCAAATATTCAGCAAGATGAAGATTGAGAACATATAGAAGAAAATAAAGAAAGAGAGGATAAACTTCACAAAAATAGAAGGGGAAAAATAAACTGATTAATGTCTATAAAGCAAAGAAAATACACACTAAAAAGGATACTGCTTTGTTAAGTAACCCACATATTACAAGGAATGCTGACATTTTTTCTACCAGAAAATTTTCAGTCTACAGAAAAAAGGCATCATTTTTCTAAAAGAGAATGTAGAAAAAAAGCCAAGGGGCAGATGAAAAGGAAGAAATCAAAACTGAATATGGAATGATTGAAGAATCAAGATTGGAATGATTGAAGAATATAGTGTAAGAAAAAAAAAGAGAAGAAAGACATAAGTTGGCGGGTGCCCTTCACATGGCCGACTTTTCATTAAGTCGACTTTCATATGGCCGAGACAGTTGTTATCCAGCTGGTTTTGTACATCCATAGCTTGAGCCGTGTTGTCATGGAGTTGGTATATTTATGTTACGGGGGTGTGGGGGGTGGAGCCCCCCACAGGGGGTGCAGGGGGACTTGCCCCCCTGCTAACAGTTGAAAGGTAAGTGTTTGGTGTGTATGTGTTACATGGTCAGCTTTTCGAAAGTCGATCATATGGTCTCGGCCATATGAAAGTCGACTTTCTGAAGAGTCGATCATGTAAAGTAGACCCAAGTTGATAACATGGCTCAAGCTATGGATGTACAAAGCCAGCTTGATAAGAACTGTATACTTGCAAATGAAATAAGCAATGAAAACATTGGGATATTCAAGACTAATAGTGATGAAGATCATTCCGTTCTAACAATTGACAGAGCAGATATTACTGAACTAGAAGTCAAAGATTCTTTAGATTGAGGGGGAATGGCCAAGATGAGCTCTGGTTAACAGCAGTTTTCTTTTGCTCTGCCACTTCAAAGATTTCTGACAGGAATTTTTTTTTATTTTTAAACAATCCAAAACAGGTTTATCTATACAAATAATATAAATGTCACCTAGGTTTGTAACAAAAGATTTTATACATTTATTGATTTTTTTCCTGTCAAACAACTACTAACAATTTCTTCTCATCATCCTGACTAAAAGATGAGTTTCTCCAAGGCTTATTCTTAGGATTTTTCATTTAAGAGTTTCCGTCTCTCCTAGCAAATATTCAGGAGTTGACACTGAAACTAGACAGAATGGATAAAAACTTAGATAATAAGGTGAAGTATTCAAAACAGGTGGAACTGATTCATGAGGACTTACAACTACAGAAGTCCCAGATCTCAGGTATTGAACAATCACTTAATGATACAGATGGAAGGCTACATAAAGGAGAAAATAATATTGATTTTTTTTTGTTGAACAGAATACTTTGTTGCAGAATAAACTTGATGATTTGGAAAACAGGTCTTGTAGGAATAATATAAGGATTTTTGGACTTCCAGACTATATAGAAGGTAACAGTATGGTGAATTTTCTGATTTCTTGGCTACCCAAGGTTTTGGACCTTCTGGAGGCTTTATCATATGGAATTGAAAGGGCGCACGGATCTCTTGCTTCACCTCCATCTAAGAATAACACTTCCTCTAAATCAGTAATAGTAAGATTCCTTTCTTCCCAAGATAAAGAACTAGTCCTTAAAACTGCTTTGTCTAAGTCACCAATTAAAATAAATGACCATATAATTTCTTTTGACAATGATTACTCAGTTGCTGTTATTTCTAAAAGAAATACGTTTGCCATTGATTAAAGAACTTAAAAAGAAACAAATAAAGGTTCATCTTCTATTTCCTTCCAGACTGAAAATATTTCTTGCTGATGAATTTAAAATTTTTGAAGACCTGGAATCAGCTGTGACATTTATAAGATCAAACAAAATACTAAACAAAATAGAAGATATGGATTGGGCTACCATGTCTCTGAAGAGAGTTACAGAAAACAATAACTGAAAGTCAGCTGACAAGAAGAAAAAATTGAAAGGTAAATTACTTCTTAGTTATCCCGTTTTTTTTTTCTTTCTAACAGTGAAAGTGTCATGATTTTGCTTATTAGCAAAAAAATGTTATTAGTTTCTGATATTCATACTTCAGAAAATGAAAAAGGAATTGTGGATGCCCTTACTAAAATGTAATAATTATGTTTTTTTGTTATATTTATCTTTGTTAATAATATTGATCTTTTAATGCCTTTTTCCTTGCTTTCTTCTTTAGATATGCAAATAGTGATATTAAAATTGTTCATTTTATGGTTTTTTATGGCTTGTTTATGTCTTGGTTGCTTCATTGTTTTGTTCTTATGGATTGTTGTAGTGGAAATTAACATAGCTACAATTATGGGTGGTTCACTATTTTATAGATCCGTAAGTGGTTTTTTTTTTCTTTTTTTTTCCTACTTTTTCCTACTAGGAAATGCTTCTTGATATCCACTGATATGCTTTTGATGACCGTAATTTTGTCTGGATTGATTGGTCCAATCTGCTTCTGTTTGCAATCGCTATCTGGTTAGAAGTCATGGGATTGTATATTTTCTTTAATTATGAAGTGACCTGCTTGAGTGCTTGGATCTTTGAATTCATGGTCGTTCGCACTCCTTAGTGTTTATCTTGAGGGTTAAATGATCGGCACTTTGTGATGCGTTTACTATTATGTGACTGATTTATTTTCTTTTTAGTAGTTTGGATTGTGTTAGTGGCTTGCTAGCTGGCTTTTGAGGGGATTGATGTGGTTGCACTGAACGGGTTGTGCTGTGGTGTCTTGAATACAAACCCATTGCGGCTGAGTGTGAAGATTTCTACTTGCTTCTCGTTTTTTGGCTTCACTGTGGTAACTTTCATGTTTTGCAGTTCCTTACATTGCTTGAGCTCTCTCAGTGTTTGAAATCTTCTCTAGTGGCTCCAGCAGATTAGGCTTACTGAGGAAAACTAAATGCTTACTTATATGCTGCAATTAACTTCTCACTTTTAATTTGTTCCCTAATCCTGTGCACTCTTGAAGAGGAAATTAGTATTTATTCTATGGCTTGTTCTGCTTAAAGTGAAGGGAGAAGGCAGAAAGGAAGAGGGGAGAAAGGAAGGGGTTACAAGCTAAAAAAAAAAAAATGAGAAAAAAATTAATACACTGTTTTGTTTTTGTATTACATCCAACAGTCACGATTCTTATATGATAGTTTGGCCAATGTTTATACCGATACATATATTACAGACTTAAAAAACTGAAATATAGTGAAAGATTGTAAACTATTTTACAAATTTAATTATTAACAGCATAGTTAAGCAAAATACCACAAAGAAATCTGATATTGTGATACTTTTAAATGCAAGCTATTTAAATATGTTAGTTATTTCAAAAACCATTTATATATAACTCATAAAAAAGGGCTGTGTCTTAATATGATTGAAGTGTTTTGTTTGTATGACAGGATATGGAAATCAGTATAATTGTACGAAGTATGAAAGTAGGAGCTTAGCTTCTTTGTCTAGCATTAAAGAAGAGTATCTGAATTATAACAAAGTAGCATCATTATCATATAGTAAAATTTATTATACAACCATGTCATTTCACCTGTCATGCTAATGCAGAACAATGTTATCTTGCAATGATTTCATTTCCTAAATGATTTACTTTTATTTTTTTAAGAATGGTGTATAAGCAGCATTTAGCATGCTTTTTATGCTTCCTTTCTGCAAGAAGAAAGGGAAGAAGGAAGAAAAAAAGAGAGAAATGGGGGAAGGAAGCAGGAGAGGAGAGAAAAAAAAGAAATATACAAATTTTGAATTTCTGCTGCCCTTATTTCTGAATTATAATGTAGGGAGATGTTTACAGGTCATTAGTGACTTGGTGAATTATGATGTTTGAAACAACCAATCTGGAAAAAGACTTCAAATGATTAGCTTTTTTACCATCTAATATAGTTCTGAAGTGTGTGAGATGATGCTTAAGTGACAAATTTATAATAATTTATTTAAAATGGCATTGACTACTAGCAGTAGCTGGGTGAGTTTCTGCTTTTATAATATATGCTGATACAATGTTCTAATGTCTTATTGTGTTAGTTATACTGACCAGATACATTTTATAAAAATCAGAATAAACCACGTTATGGTTTAGGAATAGTTTTAACAAAATATCTATTCCCAAAGGCTTTATTATAGTATCGACAAGAATAGAATAGAATTGTAGAAATGACGATCTTAAAATGTCATTGGTCAGAATGCAGTTTTCTGTTTACTGATACTACAGACCTGTTTGATATAACTAATGAGTTTATTATATTTCATAATATTACTTTATAAATAATTTTCTAATAAGTGGGGAGGTAAACTGTTGCTTGTTGTTTGGTTGACATGAGCAGTAAATCCTGTTCAGGCAAGGAGTTTTGACTCCATGGAGGGGTTAGTGGGTTACAGAACTTTAGACATTTTTTGTGTGTGTGTGTGTGTATGTGTGTGTGTGTGTGTGTGTGTGTGTGTGTGTGTGTGTGTGTGTGTGTGTGTGTGTCTGTGTATGCGTGCGTGTGTGTGTGCATGTGTGTGTGTGTGTGTGTGTGTGTTCTTTTTTGTGTCTACTAATTATAACAATTTGATTTATATTATTGTTTCATATATGATTGATCATAGGTTTACTTATATTCATTTCAATACTGATGGAGTGATTATTTGTGTACATTTACAAAGCAAATTAATGGTCATATTACATGAACATTCTTTCACTATAGTACATCTTATCTATTAATATTAATGGTTTGAATAATGATTGTAAGGGGGAAGTCTTCACAAATATTTGAAACTATTCAATTCCTAAGTTGTTGTTTTTTTTTTTTACAAGAAACACACCTTTAATCTGAAGACATAGATAAACATAATACTAGAATTTATTCTGTGTTATCTAGTTCTCACCACTTTCAAAAGAAGCGAGGAATAGTTATATTGTGGAATAATTCTTTACCTATTACTAAAGTTTTTGATACATATAAAAATAATACAGGTATGCTTTGTTTACATACATTGGAACTTAATAGGAAAATATATACTCTAATTAATATCTATTGGATCCCAGGAATTGGGGTTAACACTGTGAAACAACATTTAAATCAGATTGTTCAAGTATCTAACGGAAACATTATTTTGGCAGGGAATTTTAATTGTATTTTAACAGACAAAGATTCCAATACTTCTGATAAAAGGAAAATTTTATCTTCAGCCAAGAATCTGAAGGCTTTTGCTGATACATTTCATATTAGAGATATTAATGACTTTTCTTATCCAGATACTCTCTTTTTCACACATTTTTCTCATAAGCATGGTACATATTCCAGAATTGGTAGAGTATATGTTTCAATTGAGATGATTAACAGTTTGGGAAAGGTTAAAGTAATTTTGTGCCCTTTTGGATCATAATGCTATTTCTTTTGAAGTATTAATTAGTCCAAGCAGTTGTGTCCAGATTAAAAGAATTCCAGCTTATATAAACACCCTAAAGGATTTTAAAGATTTCTTTACATCAGAAATTCACATTTTTATTAAATCCAACAGCATTAGAGAGACTTCTGATATATATGTATGAGATGCATTAAAAGCTTATTTGTATGGGAGAATTACTAGTTGGTATGCCAATAAAAAAGCAATGGAATAGAGAATTAAATGAGATGCAATAGAAACTTGATAAATGAAAACTACTCAACCGAACTGGTAAAATTAATAAAATAGAAGAAAGTAACACTTTAAATTGCAAATACTTAAAATTTTTAAATCATAAAGCTATGATTAATTTAGAGAGGTTCAAATTTATAAATGGTTTTGTTAATGTCAAGTCATTGAATAACTTTAGTAAACTTAGCTACATTAAAGAGATTTACTCACCTAAAAATGTTACTGAAATAGGGGCTATATTAATGGAATTTAGAGAAAAATTAATTGGAACACTATATTATTAGATGCCAAGGAAGTAGTTAGATCTTTTATTAAAAATATACTAAAAATAAATGATCAGATATGCAGGGTGAAACACTTGACAAACCAATCTCAATGTCTGAAATTCAGCATCAAATTAATACTTTGAAATAAGGCTCTAGGTACTGCTGGAATTATCCCTGAAATGTATAAAATAACACCTAAAGAAGCTGTGATCCTAGTGCATAAAGTCTTTTCTTTGCCAAGATCTAGTCAATGTCTCTCCTTCTTGGAAGTACACTCTTATTTCTCCCATATTAAAGGCCGATAAATATCCTACTACATGTTTTTCATATAGACCATTTTCTCTTTTAAACATTGATTATAAAATGTTTATGTCTATTTATCCTATTTATTTATTCCTTCCATTTTTGGTTGATAAGGACCAAACAGGATTTATTTTAAATAGGAATACATATGACAATACTAAAAGAGTATTAACTATAATTGATTCTGTTAATAATTCAAAAGACAATTTAACTCTAATCAGCCTGGATATAAATTGTGCATTTGATTCAGTTAATTAAGCTTATTTTGTTTTTTTTTTTTATTTTAGAAGAGCTATATTTTTCTAACAATATTATACAACTTATCAACCATCTTTATAAAGCATGTCAGGCCTATATTAAGATAGGTTCTTACACCTCCCCAAACATTCAAATATTTAAAGGAACTAAACAAGGATGCCCTCTAGACCTTTGATTTTTACTCGTTATGGAGCTTTTAGCTAATTTTATAAGGATGAATCCAGATATTGAGGGCATTAAATGAAGTCTTGATGTGACTTCTAAAATCCAACTGCTTGCAGATGACATTCTTTATACTATTAAAGAAAATAATGGTTCCCTTTCTTCTATCTTTGAATCTATGGAAAACTTTCAAAAGAAATCTGGTCTAATTTTTAATGATAGTAAAACAAAAATGCTTCCTATTCATGCTAATATTAATAATTTGAATGAGAGGTTTTCTAAATATTTTGTTCAAACAGGTAATCTAATATATTTAGGAATAGTATTAGCTAATAACATTAAGGATATAATAGACTTTAACTATAGTAATAGTTTATCCACAATAAAGAATCTCATAAACAAATGGAATAAGCTCTTTTTCAGAATGGAGGAAATGCTTTCTATCATTAAAATGATTATTTTACGTACGATATTATACATTGTACAGTCCTTATCCTTATCATTCCCTAAAACATATATAAAGGAATTCAGTTCAGAGACTCTATAAAGTTTTTTTTTTTTTTTGGTTTCCAAATAAACCTAGGGTAGCAGTAGCACATCATATAAGAGTGATCTAATGGGGAATTAGTTTACCGGATTTGGAATTGTACTCTATCTCTTCTGTGATAAAACTATTTCTTTATTAGCTAATAAACATTATTCAGCCAAATGGAAAAAGTTTCAAGAAATTCTTTGTTTTAATACTACTAAAATATCTAATTCTAATAAGTTGTTAATATTAAACAATGCATTTCTTTGGGTGTTAAAAGATTATGTTACAACCAGTAAGTTTCAAATACATACTTCACATTTTATGTCACTTCTATTAAAGACATTTAGAAATTTTATTTATAAAAATCCAGTCTATAAAGCTTGGATGTTTCTTCTTTTTATTATTACTTTTGCACAGAGCAATATTCCTTCTTTACATCTTGTTAAGATGATGCTACTCAAGGAAAAGAATCTCATTTATTGGTTTCAATTGTTGACCAATAACAAATTAAACTCTGTAGATTATTTAATCTAAATAACGATATGTGGTTGGAAATACAATCCTGTAGACAGTTTGTGGTTAGTAAAATTGACTTGATGTCAATTAAGGTCGGGTGGCATGATGCCAGGGTAATCCTATGGGCTAGGCTTGTAAAGGCCCCAGTGTCATTAGCCTAGTGCACACCTGTGAAGCTATGAACCTACGATGTCACCAAGTACAAGAATTTATGCCCCTAAGTTATTACATCTTCTGACAATATTCATATGGCATAATTTACCTAATAATGGCAAGCTTTCAAAAATATAAACTATTTGGAGAACTATTGGGATTATTTCTCTTTAATTAATAATAATCCACATAATGATAATGATAAAAGAATAATACTGGAATCATCTAAGCTGACTACTTCATCACTTAAATAGAGGCTGTTCTCCTGAAAATGTATGTACACATCCTTTTTTACTTCACACAAAATGGAACTAATTAGTAAGAAAAATGCTTTATATTGGAAATGTAAAGTAAAGAATAAGGCAGTTTAGTCATATATGTTTTTTGATTGTGTAGTTCTTAAATCTTACTGGTATACTATTAATAGTTTCCTTTAGGGTTTATTTTCAGACACATTTGTTTTAGCCAAATCATTGATTCTGTTTAATACATTGGTTCCTGATTGTATTAAAAAAAATAAAATATTCTTTGTTATGGTCTATTTTGGCTGTTGCCAGAAAGGTTATAACCAGAAATTAGAAGACTGGGACTTCACCTTTTTTATGGAATTCAAGAGCATCATAACTGAACTGTGTAACTTGGAATTTATGACCATTAAATCAAGATCCATCAGAATTACATTATCCTATAACCTGTGGTCTAAGCTAAAAGATTTACTAGACAGTTACTGAACATTCAAGAATAGCTGATATATATAAAAGAACTTTGTAATTTTTACCAAGTAGACACCTTAGTAAATACTTTAGTTGTTGAATGTTTTTTTTGTTTGTTTTTGTATTGGTATTTAAATTCTATATTGTAGTCTTTGTTATAGATAATTAATTTGTTAAAATTTAATAAACACTTAAAAAAAAAGATTCTTCAGATCTGGTCAGAAAAGACATTCTTGTAATTAGAGATTCAATTATTGTAGGAACTGATACTTTGCAGAAAAGATAATGAACGTCAAATAGTGTTATGCTTACCAGGAGCTAAAATAGAAGATGTGAGAAAGGCCTTAGAGTGCCTTAACATTAGGAAGTACGGATCTGTTTTATTCATGTTGGTACAAATGATCTCATCCACAAGGACTCTTTGGCTGTTAGCACGATATTACCAGTCCTCTTAGACAGCATAGCTTACACAGTTGTTAGGATGTATTTTTCACAAATAATATATAGAAAGAAGAGGCAGGTCACTGTGAATGAAAAGATTTCTTGGGTAAATACCTACATGGACAAAATGTCACAATTTAAAAAAATGGAAACGTGCAGCATCTGAGCCTAACTTTGGGCACATATGTATTTAGACAGGATGGTATGCACTTGTCAAGATCAGGGAAGGTAATTTTTGCATCAAATATTTTGCAATATTTGACAAACACAAAGCAGGATTTTGGTCAGGTCAAAAATGTAACAGTTCACAGATAGCAACATCTGATGCAACTCTGATGGTTGTAAATGCTAGGAACATTAACAATAAAGTTCTTTTTACTGTACAATTTGCTACGTTCCCACAAGATTGATGTTGGTATGGTTTGTGACACATGGTTAAAGAACAATGATAGGAATCAGTTCTGTCAGGGTATAAATGTTTTTACTGTAACAAACATTCTAATAAAAAAATAGGTGGAGGTGTTATGATAGGCATTAAAGTTTGTTACAAAGCCTAGGATTATTACATGCTCAGTGATAATGCCATTACTGCAGATTGTGTAACTGTGACAATAAAGATAACCTTGTGACATATAACAATTGTTTGCTCGCATAGAACACCAAATTCAAGTGCTGATGACCTAGAGGAAATCATACATTTCTTTCAAGAAATACAGAAGGGAAGAATACTAGTGGCTGGACACTTAAATGTAGCAGAAAATGAATGGAATAATTTTGATTCAATGACATTAGCAAGGAAGTTGTTTACAACATATGTTCAGGAACACCAATTGCTTCAGATTGTAAAAAAGCTTACCAAGGTACAGAACATGCTAGACATTGTTTGTGTTCCTAAACAAAATTACTTTTATGTCATGTCAGGTTTTATCAGTATTGATGTGATGTGATCATGGGGTTATAAAGGTTAAATTGCTGCTAGATAATTCTGCCAAACTGAAATCTAAACCAATGCACAGAAGGTTAGTAACAGATTATATGGAAGCAAAACACCTATTATGTAAAACTAATTGGAGTGATCCATCCAGTGGAAAAACTGCAGAAGGAATGTCACAAGTTTTGAAAGATAAACTGAATGAAAAATATCAAAAAATATTTAACATCAGAATCTAAGCATATAACTTCAGGAAGACACATTTCCTTAAGAACAAGAAACTTGATTAAAACGATGATGAAAAATATAAGAAATGAAAAAGAGATCAAAATACACCTTTGAAAACTGAAATAAACAAGCTGGACAGACAAATTAAACATAGTATAAGACAAAGCTCAAGAAAAATTTGAAGAACATTTATATTATGATATTGAACACAATAGGAAACCATTGTATGGATACGTAAGATGTGGTAGGAGTAATTGATAAACTGTCTGTAAATTCTAAAATTTATACTCAGACACAACAAAGTATAGATATACAGTATTTACAAACTGTTATGAAAAGCAGATTAGCTCCACAAAGAGGGTAATTAATGTCCTAGTGGCATCCAGGTAACCTCAGATACTGAAATCAGATTAGATTATATTGAAAAAGAACTACTGAAACTGGATCCAAAGAACAGGGAGGAAATAGAATTAGCAGTAATGGCCTGAAAATACTACAACATGAACTTACAGTACCATAGTATATCTGTTATTTACTAGGTTGAACAAATATGTAAAGATTCCTCAAGATTGGAGACATGCACCTCATAAACCTGCCTTTAAGGCAAAGGGGAGTAGGACAAACCCACAGTCATACAAAACCATACGTTTACTTCCATGTTGTTGAAAAATAATGGAGATGATTATAGTGGATAAATTGTCAGAACTGGAAAAGTTGGGAATTGAAACCATATACCAGCATGCATAGGCTGAAAATAGATCTATTACCACCTGTAACATGATGTTACAAGACTGAGCAATGTTTAAGGAAGGCACTGTTCCTGGATTATTAATGAGTGGTTTAATAAAGCAGCCTAATTAAAAAAGAGAGGCCAGAAATAACACCTTAATAGTGAATGGAGATGATTCCTCCACAGATTTACCCATGCATATGCTTACTTTGAAATAGAAGATGAACTTCTCTATAGGGTAACCAGAATAGAGGGAAGATATTATCATACATTTCTTGGTGTATCAGCTTTTCAAGTATATGGTCTTAAAGTGATGCAAAACCTTATCTTAATGTCATTACTTGGGAGAATTAAAAATAAATAAAAAATGAGTCTGAGAATGTTTTGTTGTTTAGGTGCATTTGCAGACATTAATTTTTTTTATCTTGTCTTTTGCCCTGAATTCCAGAAGATGGTCCCATCATGAAAAAGTTTTACTATCCCTAGGTGCTATTATCTATAATATAGATCTCATTCAAAATAATAGAATTATATTTGGTGGGGTCTTTGATTAAAGCCTTTAAGGATCATCAAGTATAGTATTTAGATATGTTACTGATACATGTAACTCCGTATGAATTGCAGAAGGAGTCATTACTGGGCACATTGTGGGTGCTGTGAAGAGAACTTCTGGCTAACATCAAAGACTGAAACAGTACTAATTTCATAAACTTTAATCTTACTTTGACTTGGGAATGAGGTCTTTTCCCATCATGGTATTAGAAATCTAAAAGATTTGGAGAATCCCCAGTTATTACTTATAAGTAGGTGAGGGCTTTGGTTAAAGCCTTTCAGGAGCATCAGGTAAATCTTTCCAGTTATTAGTTATGAGTAGGTTTGGTGCTTTGGTTAAAGGCTCTAAGGAGCATCAGATATATCTTACTGGTTTTCAGTTATGACATGCACTTCCTTGAGGCTTTATCAATCTACTGAATTAATTGAACTTCAGCAGCAGCCTTTGCAATGAATTACTGCTAGTGTTCAAGCAGGTAGGAATATACAAAGAGATTATGGCAGGCGAATAAATGCTTTTCAAAGCTATGAATGAACTGTGCTAGTTTTTTTTTTCTTTAAATTAAGCAATGAAGGATTTCTTCATACCATCTTCATACAGATGGTCTGTTGGCATGTTTCAGCAAAAGCCCCAAAATGAATCATGTTAAGCATGCAATTGACAAAGAAGGGAAAACATGGGTCACCATGCATATTTAATGCTCCTTGTTGGGGTACGCCAGTCATTCAAGGACATAGAGTATTTGATTTATTCTATGGAAAACTGCCTAGAGGTATACTAGATACAGCTGAAGGAACATGGGAACATGGGAGGAAGAAACTACCCTTTTCATGACTATTCTTGAGTATGTCTTCAAGACTGAAAAAAAGATGGCATCGATTTTCCCTATTGTAAAGAAACACATGAAACAAGCTTAAGAAACATAAAAACACTGCTATAATAAAAATGCTGCAACAACATCCTTCCACCCTGGAGACAATATCTCAATTCTTGTAACAACAGTAGTAAACAAATTTCTGGACAAAAAAGATGACCTCTGTGGTATAGCTTTCATTGGACCTCTGTGTGGGTGCATACTTGCATCAGAGGACTAAAAGTAGCATATCCCAGCAGTGCTGCATATGCCCACATCACACACCAGTAATTGGGTTAGGACTGTTAAGGTCAAACAGAATAAATAACATTATGAATTTATTTTATATGCCTTCAGTCAGGCGCAACACTTCAGGATGTGCAAACAGAATTTTTTTTTTATTTACAGTGCTGGGAGACAATCTTCACTGCAGTTAGTAATTCAGTCTCACTGGACAGAGAAACACTGCATATTTATACATTTTTCTTATCAAATCTATAATGCAATTTTCTTACGTTATAATGACTCTAACAAATCAAAGACTTCGCAAATGTCCTCATCCCTCATGATTTTCACCTCAGACTTCACATGAACACCTTCCTATACATGACCCACCTGCTTTAAGAGGTCTTGTTTTCTGACCTTGGATGTTTCAAACCTTCCCTAGCAACAACGCACTCGCAGCCTGGAGGAGTCAGACTAACAAATTCCTTTTACAGTAGCTAGCATGCCTCGGCTTCATGCAACACTTACTTTTTCTTTGTTACATATTAAAATAATGCAGTTAAAGCACAGCAGTAACTTCAACTTATGAAGCTTTATTTTTCCACAGCCCTGCATACAAATTATATTTGCTTTTTAACAATCATATTATAGCATCATTAATAAAACTGAAATTAATATACATTTTAGTAAGCTAATCTTGTTCCCTAACAGTTTCCTCCGTTGACACTATTAGTGTCATACTGTATATGTAATTATTTTTTTTTATTTATTTATTTTATTTATTTGCAGTTTGTTAACTGGGAAAGTCCATCAGGCCAGAATGAGCCCATTTTCAATGGAAGCCCGGGGAGAAAAGCTCCATATACAACTATTATCTGTGTGGAGTCTGCAAGTCCTCCCCGCGGTCGAGTGATGTTTAAAGACATGCAGGTAGGTGCGTGCATGAATGGGTGTGCTTTCTTTGAAGGTTGAGCATCAGGCTGGCAACTCGGCACCATAAAAATCCACTGCCAATCATTAGCGGACCAGAGTTCCACTGTGGTGACCCCGAACCGGGAAAAGTCGAAAGACAAACAACAACAAAGCTAATATCGACAAAGTTAGCAAGTACAATACAATTTTCAAAAACTACTAAAACACAGTAATATAGAAGACAGAATAATAACATTTGAGCAAGGTGTTGTAACATGGTATTGAATGAAATTAAAACATATGTATTTTGGAGTACATAAGTATAATTTGGAGTGCAGGCATTTATGCATTCAAAGTTTCATGAGGTGAGAGGAAGGAAGAATTAGAGGAGGAGAGTAGAACAGTGAAAGGTGAATAGGTTGAGTTATGAGAAAGGAAAAAATGCAGAGGGAGTGGAAATGAAATGAAGGGAGTCACTAGGTTGAGTTTTGAGAAAGGAGAAAGAAAGGAAGGGGAGCAGAAATGATATAGAGGTGGTCAGGTGAGGTGAGAGCATGAGCATTCCCAGTGGGAAGAGAGATGGGAATGGAGCATGGTCTTGAAGGCAGAGTGGTTTTGGGTGATTTGAATGTGGGGTGGGAGTGAATTCCATAGACTAGCAAGGGAGAAAGACAGGAGAAATTGTCCAGGTGAGCATAAGAGTTTGTACACTTCGAGGAGGTTCTGGTTACTGGACCTGTGTAGTCTGTCAGGATGATGCAAGGTGAGTATGGAGGAGAGGGAAGAGTAGTTAGAGGGTTTGAAAATGAGTTTGTGAGCAGTTAGCAGTTGAATGTAAGCGAGATAGTGGGGAAGTTCCCGCCAGTTCAAGGAGTGGAGTTCATCACAGTGGTGGGGGAAGGATTTGATCCCAGTAGCAAAACTTGGAGATTTTATTGTAGCAGGATGACAGTTTTGACTTTAGGAAGGATTGAAGGTTTGTGAGAAGAGGGGCTCCATACAAGAGAGAGGGGATGAGGTAGGAAATCAAAAGTAAATGTTTGGATGAGGGAGTGAGATAATGGCTGTGATGATACAGCATTCCGAACTTTTGGTGTGTTTTCTTAATACTAGTTTGCATATGAATGTCAAACTTTAAATGTTCATCAATGATAAAACCTAGAGGTTTTGAATGGGAAATGATTTCAATGGGAATCTTATTCTGACTGACTATGGAGAAGGAATTTTTATCGATAGAGGTGTTTTAGATGGGGTAAAGATCATGATTTTGGTTTTGTATGCATTGAGAGCAGGGTGATTATTCAACATCCAAGACTTGGTACAAGAGAAAGCATCTTTGTTAGTTACTTGAGTTTGTGGAGGGATTGAGCATAGCAAATTATGGTGAAATTGTCCGCCTATTTGACAAGTTTGGTATTAAGAATGTACTGATGAAAATTATTAATGAAGATGTTAAAGAGTAAGGGACCCAGTATAGAGCCTTGTGGAACTCCTGCTGGAGTGTGAAGGAAGGAAGAGGTACTATTGTTCCACTTGATGGCTTGATGTCTATTAGAAAGGTAACTGGAAAACCAGTTAATAGAGGAGGGGGAGAGGTTGAGAAGAGATAGTTTTTACAAGAGAAGTTTGTGGGAAACAGTATCGAAGGCCTTTGATAAGTCTAGGAGAAGGGTTGATACAATGTTGCCAGAGTCCTGGGAGTGGTTGATGATGTCAAGAAAGGAGAGACGGGCAGTGGTAGTTCTATGTCCAGGTCTAAATCCATGTTGAGTTGGAGAAAGAAGTTGATTGTCTAGGAGATAGGGAAGGAATTGCAAGTGTATGCATTTTTCAAGGACTTTTGAGATAGGACACAGGATGGTTCTTGGACGGAAGTTGGAGATTTCAGTATTGTTGCCTCCTTTGTGGAGGGGAATGGTAAATGCTTTCTTCCAGAGGAGGGGTACATAGGATTCTTGGAGTGAAATGGTTGATAAGTATGGTGATGGGAAGGGCTATGCCATCTGCAGCTATCTTGAGGAAGTTAGATGGTAGGTTGTCTGGGGCATGATAGCATGGTTTTAGTTTTTGTAGAGGTTTTTTTATGGTGTGTAGAGAGACAGGTTTTGTGGTAAACTGGGGGAGATGAATAGTGTTGATGTCAGTGGGACTAGAGTTGAGGGTGTGGGATGAGGGTGGAGAATACGTGTTATTGGAGAATGATGTGGTGAGTTTGGCTATTGAATCAATAAAGAAAGAGTTGAATTGGGTAGCTAAGATATGCTCTGGAGAGTTAGGGTCAGGGCAGGGATTGTCTTTTTTGCCAGGAGAGAGGAGAGCAGATATACTGTTCCAAAATTTTGGGGTGTTGGATCTATGATTGTTTTGAAGCTTGGAGTAGTAGGACCTTTGGTCTAAAGCAATTTGTTTTCTTTTTTCACTTTATTACGAAGTTGCTTATACTCAATAAAGGTGTTAGGTATATATATTTTTATTTTTATTAACTTGCTAAAATCTGATTCAGCATCATAATAGTCATCAACATTTTCTGTCAAATTAGAAGTGTCATTGATTGGTGCATGCAGTGGCATTTCATGTACGGGTGAGGTTAAACATCTTGTAATCACTGCCTTTAGAATAGAAAATACCAAAATGATCACAAATATAGTAAAAAGTACAACGACTATACCCTGGATTATACTAGTTCCCAGGTTACCAAATCTACTGCCTAAACATCCAAAAAGTATCCATCATTTTGATGTGCTGTCCAAATCTTTGGCCCTTTGTTCCATGAAATGTGCCAGTTTTTCTTGCTCATCATGATAGTCACTAATATATGAACAGCAATGACTCCCTATGAGGACACATGACCCCCCTTTTGCAGCAAGCATTATATCAAGTGCCATTTGATTCTGTAACACCACAGTTCGTATTGCAGTAATTTCTCAATTTGCCATTCTGATGTGATGCGAAGTTTCATTGGCCACCTCCTGTAGAATCTCAGCAAGCATGGTGATTTCAAACATTGTCCTTTGCACTCCATACCCAGGATTAAAATTTGAAAATACTTGCTCTGCCCAGTGGATTGCTTGCTTATTTCTCAGTCTACCTGCTGGTGGGTTTTTGAAATGTTGTATAGCAGGAGTAATATAGCTTACAAAGCAACATCCAGACCAGTTTGTAGGCAACAGCACAATCACCACAGATATAGCAGCAGTCACTTATCATGCCCATGGCATGCCCCCAGTCATAGCATTTAAAGTGCAAAGAGTCTAACACACTTTCATGCCTGGTGTCATTACATTTGCATTTTCCTATTGGTACAGTCCCATTTCTGACATAACGTGCCTCCTTGATGTGTGGTTGCAAGGTGAAGAGACACAACCTTTGAAAAATCAGTTACATTACCAGGATAGACTGATGTCATTAAGGTCCTTTTCAAATGACACTTGTGATGCAAGGATAGGAATCATAGCAATCCCTGCCTTAGCATGATGAGGTATATGTGAACATATCCAGCAGTTTGTTTTGTTTAAATTCTTGGTATATTGCTGAAGGACCAACAAGAAACTGTTTTCTCTCGACCTGTTTATAGAAGGAAACAGCAGCAGAAACAAATCAAGGGTACCTGTTGTCACTGGATTCATCATGGACTGCTACTGTAGTTGACTTCCTCACTACGCAGATGATTTATCTGTCACACCTCGATCCCCCTCTGTTGGCTGCAATGACTCATCTGGGGACCCACATGGCAGGTCTTCTTGCAATGAGACAAATGGATCCACATTGGTAGTCCTGCACAGTGAACAGCAGTCAAAGTTGTCAGCAGGACCTGGAAAGAACCTTTCCTCCTCAGCTGAGGCTGTTCTTCCTCTGGAAACTTTTTACGTAAACCCAATCACCTGGTTGTAGTTGATGACAGGGCTGGTCAGGAGGCTTTGATAATGCTGCTCTTACTGTTCCATGATATTGCTGCAAAATACGAATCAAGTTCTTACAATATGAAATCATGGCATCATCTGACAAGGTTAAATTGGCATTTCTCACTGGAGGGGTAGTTGGAAGGGCCATGGGTCTCCCCATTAATATTTCATATGGGCTGAACTTCCTGTGGCATTCATTGAGGCCCTCATACTCATTATTGCAGAGGGGAGGGTTTTGGCCCACTTTAAGTGGGTTTCAGCACAAAACTTCAAAAATGTATTCTTAAGGGTCCTATTTACCCTTTCCACTAATCCAGATGACTGTGGATGGTTGGGGCAGTGAAGATTCAGCTTAGTATTAAAAACTTTGCACAATCCCTTAAGCAATGAATTATTAAAATGTGTTCCCTTGTCACTATTGATAGTACATGGTATACCGAATCTCAGTATGCATTCATACAGAAATTTTTTAACACTGTGACTGCATCAGCTTTGCGACATGGGTAAGCTTCCACCCATGCTGAGAATGGGTCTATATTATATCATTGACTGTGTAGCTTGTCAAATGCCTAAACATCAACAGCTAAGGGTCATCCCCCCACACCCCACCTAACTAAATATACCAACTCTGAGATCGCTCTACATTGGGGAAAGGACAAATTCCCGATAATGGCCAAGCAAATTCTTTCATGATGAAAGAATTTGCTTAACTGGCCATTTGAGTTTGTAAGTTTTCGACCCTTAGCTGTCGACGTTTAGGCATTCGACAAGCTAAGCGGTCAATGATATAATATAGACCTGTTGAGAACATACACACCACCACCAAAATAAATTGTAAAATTATTAGTCCTAGGCATCTGGATGAAGTCATAGGTTCATAGGCTCATAGGTAGGAACTAGGCTACTGCCCCTTGGGCCTATATAAGCCTAGCCAAAAAGGTACCCTGGCTTTCGCCACCCAAGAAAATTATTTACCTGTGTCCCTGTTGAGCAGAGCCACAGAAGTGATCCCCGGGGTGAATTTCCTATTTCCCATCTAATCATCAAGATTTTTTTTTGAAGAGTGCTAATGAGGAGCTTTGTTTGATATAGATAGGTAGTTTGTTCCAGAATATGGGAAGTCTCTGGGGCAGGAATCTATCCCTCCAGCATGTTCTGTTTATTGTGGTGACAGGGTTTAGGTCCCTAGAGCATGTAGCTCAGAGGGATTGGGATTTCTTTAAGTGGAGCATGTCCAACAGCTCTGGGTTTGACATAGCTTTGTATGTTAGATAGAGATTGCCTCTGAGTAGGTAATATGCGACGGAGTAAAGTTGGAGTTTTTTGAGATAGTCAGCATAGGGCATCTGTTTGAGGCTGGTAATCCTCTTTGTGAGGTATTTCTGTGGCCTTTCCAGTTGTTGTAGATGTCCTGTGAGGTGCATACCAAAAGGGGCATTGTACTCTATAATGGGTCTAATGAGTAATGAGTAGGAGGGACAATGACCTCTTTTTTTCTTGGATGAGAATCCTTTTGTGATGAGGTGTGCCACGTAGAAGGATTTCCTGATTACTGTGGCAATGTGATTATCAAAGGAGAGACTACTGTCCACCTGTGTCCCAAGGTCTCATCACACTTTTGGTGCTAAGTACACTACCACCTATGAGTACAGAGTTTTTACCAAAAGGGATGACAATACACATTTTGGCATGGCCATGGCTTTGATACCAGGCATCTGTCTCAGTGAGGCCCTTTTGTAGGATGTCCACATTGTTAGGAGTTTGATTATGGCTCCTAGTTTACAGTTAACTGTGAACTTTGTTAGCCAAAGACCTTCTGTGTTATCCTGTACTTTAGAGAAGTAGATACCAAACAGCAGGGGACCCAGGATTGAACCCTGTGGTACTCCACTTGTCACTGGTCTGAAGTCTGATTTGGAGTCTGCTGCTTTCATAGTGTGGGTTCTGTCAGTGAGTCAGTTGGCAACCTTTCTTGTGACATAGGGATTTATGCCTAGTTTAGTGAGTTTATCTATAATTCCAGAGTGGGGAATGGTGTCAAAAGCCTTGGCGAGACCTTGGCTGTGTGAACCACCTTACCCTCATCTATAGCTATGGTGACTGCTTCAAAGAAGTCTATAAGGTTTAGGAAACATAATCTGCCTTTTACAAACCTGAACTGGGTGGGGTCCAGAGTTTGGAGAATACCAATGTCTTTGTTTATAAGTTCCATGATGATATGTTCCATGGCCTTGCAGATCAGGCTTGTCAGGCTAATGGGGCATTAAACCATCACTGTTCACCATTCAGTGGGTACAAAGCCTGAGTTGAGGCTATGATTGAACATGCTACTTACGTGGGGTGCCAGTTTGCTCTGTAGTTCATGTAGAATGCAGCCTGGGATGTTGTCAGGTCCCATGGATGCTGTGTTCTTGGCTTTGGAGAGTGTGGTTTTTACCTGTGCAGTCATGATTACAGGAACTTTGCATTCTTCCAGTATAGAGCTGGGCCGTTTAAGTGGTGAGAGGGGGTAAAGTTAGCACTGAACCTATCTGCCAGGATGTTGGCAATATCAGTTGGTTCTGTATATTTAGTGTCATTGTGCTGTAACTCAGAGCAGATCTGAGTGTTGACATTTTGATTTTTGACATAGCTATAGAATGCTTTGTGGTTGTCTTTAGAAACAGTGGCAATTTTGTTTTCATAACTAGCTTTGGAGGATTTTATGAGGGATCTCAGCTTCTTACTCAGGCTGACCAGGGAGTTCCTCCAATCATGGGATTTTACTCCTTTTTGCAGCAGTTTCTTTCTTCTGTTGTAGAGTTTGTTTGTGGCAGGAGAACACCAGATTGGCTTCCTTTCTTTAGAGGATAGCATATTGATTCTGTTAGGGATAGCATGATCCATGCACTCATATAAGTGCCTTTAAAGTGTATTTGTGTAGGATTCAGCAGTCGTACCTCTATTGTCCGTCTGCATGGGTGTCATGAAGTTTGCCACTTCTGTCTTAAGAAGTGTGAAGTTGGCTTTGGAGAAATTTTTTACGGTGGTTTCCCTAATGGCAGGTGGGGTGGGATGTGGATGTCTATGGTGATTAGCTTGAGGTCAGATCTGACCAACAAGAAATTGACCTCTGGTGTGGAACACCGGTCGCCCATTATGGTAATGACCAGGTCTAAGATATTACTGCCATGGTGGGGGTGTGGATAAGTTGATCCAAGGCATTGGAATTTATGAATTCCAGAAAACATTGAGCTGAACATTAACAAGAAGTCCCCAGGGTGGAGGTAAACATGCAGTCTCACTGTTGGCATGTTTACTGACATTATACTCTAGACATATACTATAATTTCATGCATACTGAAGTATCAAAGAGGAGACACGAGGGAGATACCAACTTTGGGTAATTTTATTAAATAAAGCTGTCTTACCAGTATGGGCTGGTAGATGATATGCCCTTACTAGGTAAGGTAGCAAAGAGGCAGGTGCTACCAGTTGGCCATGTGGATGTCACCATATGCCGTCAGAGGTTTTCTACATCCATCCTTAAGCCACCTCAGAACTTCTCCCTGTGATGCTTCAGCTTGAAAGGTTGACAAGTTTTCAAAATTGAACATTATTACTGTTGTAGTTTGTTATAGTTAACATACAGAGATTTTTGCAACAATCTACCACTGCTTGTTTAGCAGCTTGATCTGCTAAATTGTTGCCCTTTGTTATAACATCTTTTTCCTTTTGATGGGCACAGCATTTGATTAACGACAGCCTCTTAGGTAGCAAAATTGCATCTAACAATGATTTCATGTACCCAGAATTTTTTATTTGATTTCCTGAAGAGGTAAAAACCCTCTCTCTTTCCAAAGTTGCCCAAAATCATGTACCACTCCAAAAGCATAACAACTGTCTGTAAAAATATTGGCTATCTTGTCTTTGACTAAATCACAGGCTTTTTTCAAAGCCACTATTTGAGCAGAGTGAACACCCTCTAATCTTTGCTGTAACAATATAGCTTCTTCGGTGCCGACAGCTATTCCCGCCATCAATTGCCCTCTTTGATTTCTTCCACAGGAGCCATCCATGAACAAGTTCAGATCAGCATTGAGTATAGGAGTGTTCTTTAAGTCCTTCCTAGGAGAAAGCAAATAGTTAGTTACACACACACAATCATGCTCTTCACCATCTCAGCAGTAGGCAACAGAGATGCAGGATTTAGAACAGGACAGCGGATCAGAGAAATAGATAGATCAGAAAGAAGTGTAAGTTCATATTTAGTTAGACATGCAGTTGAGAGTGACTGAGTTTTCATTTTAAGCAAAAGAGATTATACAGAATGAGGGAAAGCTACTGTGAGATCATGCACCGAACATCAGCGATTGTGCAAGATTAACTAGAATGTCAGCAGCAGCAACTGCCCTTAAACAGGGTGGAAAACCTTTTGCAACAGAATGAAGTGCGGTGCTATAATAAGCTAATGGACAATAGCTGTCCCCATGTTTTTATGCAAGTACTTCTTGAGCAAATCCATTTCTTTCATGACAGAATAAAATAAAAAGTTTATCATAGTCTGGTAACCTTAAATCTGGGGCATTAGCTAAAACTTTTTTCAAATTCTGAAACAAATTTTCTGCTTCACTATTCCAAAGGAGAGGCTCTGGTGTATCCTGCTTTAAAAGATTTGTCAAAGGTTTGGCAATTTCTGCATAGTTAGGGATCTACTGTCTGCAGTATCTTGTCATACCTTGCAAAAACCTAAGCTGTCACTGAATAGTTGGATGTGGGGCCTTAGATATTGCATCAATATGAGATGGTAACACTTGCCTGCTATCCTGAGATATTACAAGACCAAGACAGCCTACCTGAGGTGACCACAATTGTAGTTTTTCTCTAGACACTTTGTGTCCCTTGTCTGCAAGGATAGTCAGAAGATGCAAGGTATCCTGCTGACATTGCTGAAAGGAATTTGATGCTATTAGTAAATCTACGTATTGTACTAACAGACCCACCTGGAAATGTGACATTCTCCAAATCTTTTTTCAGAATTTGAAAAAATAACGAAGGAGATTCAGTAAATTCTTATGGCAACCATGTCCAGGTGTATTTCTGTCCCTGATAAGTAAAAGCAAACAGAAACTGACTGTCAGGGTGAATATGTATAGAAAAGAATGTTGAACATAAATATATCACAGAAAAGTAACTAGCTGTAGGTGGCATGTAACTCAGTATTGTTGCTGGATTTGAAACAACCGGAAAAGTAGGCAGTACTGCATTATTTACAGCCCTTAAGTGTTGTACAGATCTGTAAGTATCCTTCTCTGGCTTTTTCACTGGAAAAATAGGAGTATTACAAGGGCTTTTAGCTGGCATTATCATTCCTTGCTGCATCAGAGACTGAATCACAGGTTTGATTCCCTGCTCTGCTTCCGGCTTTAGTGGATATTGTGGAACTCTAGGGAGAGGTTTTGATGTATTTAATTTTATTTTTACTGGTTCTGCTGATTTCAGTGTACCTACTTCATTTGCATGCTTAGCCCACAAGTTGGCAGGTACCTCCTGTAGTAACTCTCCATCCTGCTTCCAGCAGGCTGTTTCTCAGCTTCTGCTAAAACTGCCAATACTTCCCCCTCTGATTCTGTTGGAAAATTTAGATCCACCCCTTCTGGGGTACAGTAAATAGTACATCTCTGCTTGCATAACAAATCTCTTCCTAGCAGATTTACTGGAGCAGTAGTACTCAGAAGAAAAGAATGCTTTTCTTCAACTGGACCTAAAAAAATGCGGATGGTTCTGAAACAGGATACGTAACCATAACATTTGTCACTCCGTCTGCCTTTATTTTATGTTATGATACTGGTATTTGACTATCTGAAGTAATTTTTAGCACTGACCTAGTAGTTCCAGTGTCCACCAGAAATGGGGTTTTCTTTGAATTTATTTGCATCTTAATGTAAGGCTCATTTTGATCTACCCGCAGTAGAGGGTTAAGAATCACTTCTGCATTATTTTTTTGACCTAGTCAGTATGGAGCTTCCCGACTCCTTCCAATCTGAGGAGGTGGTGGAGCAAAAACTGCATTATTATAATTTGGTTGCCGTTTAGTCCAAGTGTCTTGGACTCTTTGCATTTACCTGTGTGGGCACTCCCCTCTCCAATGTCCTGTTTCTCCACAGTTAAAGCAAGATGTATTAGATGAAGCTGGAGGGGCATTGCCAGTTCATTGTTGCCAACCAGCTGCACCTTGTTCCCCTCAGCAGCACTTTTACTAAATCATCTAACAATTCCTCTACCCCTTCCCCTGCTTCTACCTCGACCCCTTGGGTTTTCCAGCTGCCTGATTTGTAAAGTTAACAGCTTATCCTCAGTATCCTTCCTTCGTTTTTCCTGATACTCTGTACAGTGATCTGCGGCACTTAATAAAGTCTCTAAGTCCTTCCCTTGGCAGTCTATGAGCACCTGCTTTATTTGATTTTGTACAGGGGCTTGCAGACCCTGCCCAAAGGCTGCTGCAATAGCTGGCTTAGCTTGCTCTTCTGGGTCTGGTATTCCAGAATGTCTAGCAAATACTGTCTTAAGGCGACTCAAGAAGTCTGCAGGGGCTTCCCCTTTATTTTGTTTACATGCTTGTATTTTAGACCAGTCAGTCCTAACTTGACACACATCCGTAATTTTAACAATGCTGTCCATTTATCTGTTAACACATTCCCGGTGAGAGTGAAATCTGTTATCTCAGCCTTTTCCAGTAACTGCTTTCTTATTTCATCGAAAGTAACTACTCCAAGCAGGATTGTAACATTATTATAGTTTTTAATTCCTCTTTGAATTTTAATGGATCTTCTCTAATATTTGGAAAATTTTTAGGCATAGTATGCAAATCAGCAGGGGTCCAAGGATGATGACAAGTTCTCTATTGTTAGCCCCCAGAATTTCCCTGAAAGGTACCAAAAGATCCCCTCCAGAGGTTGTAATCTGCTGTTGTACCCTGTCATGTGAGTGCATATGGTGAGATACAGGAGTGTCAAATACTAATGCCCCTGTTGGGGAAGTAGAAGCTATCTGAGAAAGATAGGAAGAAGAACCCCCCTCTACTGCAGATGCCTGTTCAGAAGATGAAATTTGAACAGGTGAACTAGTCTGAGATGCACCAGTATCACGCAAACTGGGTGTCCAATGAACAGTGGACTGAAAGGTAGGGGGTCTGAGAGACAACAGAGTCTTGTACAGGACGTACCCATACCTGCGCATATGGAGGTGGGGGTGCAGTAGCTACTGGAGGATTATCATCCTCTTCAGAAGTTTCTGCATTTTGGCAGTGCTCAGTTTATTCCAAACCTGCTAAGACAGGATAAAGGGATCCCTTTTTATTGGTCTGTACTGCCTTTTTAACCTCTTTTACTTGTTGTAACAATTTCTTATTAGCATCCTGCAATCCTCTTAATGTTGACTCCTTTTCCCTTTTAAGTGCTTCACTGTACCAAGAATAAAATGTTGTCATTTGTTCCCCACCTACTTTGCTTTTCTTATCTTCCAGAATACCTTTCAATGTCATCAACATAGTCTTTTCATAAGTTCCATTTAAGGGAAATACCTCACCAGAACAATTTTAGTAAGCTGAAACCAGTCATGCAAATAGTTACAACTTTCCTTAAAATACATAAAATATGCAGGTGTTCCCTTTTCAGGGATTTGATCTTGCTTGCTTATCTTTGTTCCCATTTTTCTTATTTTATAAATATATAATAACAAAAATATTAGGCTTACCTTACAACTCCTGAATCCTGGCAGTTCTGAAGACAGAAAATAACTGTAGTAATCCACACACCATACAGGAAGGGAAGGGTAGGAAGTCTGTTGGCGTGCAACAACAGAAGAGCGGTTTCCAACAGCCTTTTACCACAGCACTCCCTTGCTTTCATCCTTGTGTGAGCTCAAAAGTTACAGCTCCAGCATTGTGGTTGGGCTAATGGGGCAGATAAGTACTGTGTCCAGAACTGACCACTGTTTCAGACCCTCTGAGGGTACTTCCATGCAATCACACAAGTCCCAGTGTGCTATGGGCTAATTAATTTATTTTAGCAATGCATACTTCTATGTCCTATCATGCTGTAGGTTCATGAATTTGTTTTAACAGTATATAGTTTACATCCCAGTCATGCTGTGGGCTCATGAACTTGTTGTATAGTCTTCATCCCAATCATGATGTGGGCTCATGAATTTGTTTTAACAGTTTACAGTCTATGTCCCAGTCATGCGATGGGCTCATGAACTTGTTTTAACTTTATCTTTAACTTTTAACTTTTTTTTTCTTTCTCTCATACATTCCTACATTGACAGAATAAAACATCTCTCATACCTCTTACCTTTCAATCCTGAGGGCACCGCCCTCAACACAAGACGCCTCCTTGTGGTAGTTTGTCCTTTAGTGTATGTGCACATACATTTACTATTCTCATTTGCTGTGGGGTCCTCCCACTATTACTTGTATACCTTACAAACAACTCAGTCAAACAAAAACAGTCATGCACTGATTCTACATTTTGCTAAAAGTTGTCTAAGAGAGAGAAAGAAGAAAAAAACAAACCAACCCCTTTTCCCTTTACAACACAATTTCCCTGGCAAGGCTAATATGTTCGCACACCCGGAATAGCTTTACATCTGAGTCTCTGACTATTCCATACAAAGTAGTGTGGAATTCACAGAAAATCTGTGATGGGCCCTATTCCAGAACTGCCCTGCAGCAATACCAAAGTTCAGATCCAGAGCACGGCACAAAAATGTTAAAGTCAAACAAAATAAGTAACATTAAGAATTTACCTTATATGCCTTCAGTCAGGAACAACACTTCAGGATGTGCAAACAGAATTTTTTTTTATTTACAACACTGGGAGACAATCTTCATAGGAGATGGTAAATCAGTCTCACTGGACAGAGAAAAACTGCATCTTTATACATTTTTCTTATCAAACCTATCATGCAATTTTCTTATGTTATAATGATTCTAACAAATCAAAGACTTTGCAAATGTCCTCATCCCTCATGATTTTTGCCTCGGACTTCACATGAAGACCTTCCTAAACATGACCCACCTGCTTCAAGGGGTCTTGTTTTCTGACCTTGGATATTTCAAACCTTCCCTAGTAACAATGCACTCCTAGCCTGGAGGAGTCAGGCTAACAAATTCCTTTTACAGTAGCTAGCATGCCTCTGCTTCATACAACACTTACTTTTTCCTTGTTATATATTAAAATAATACAGTTAAAACACAGCAGTAAGTTAAGCTGTATTTTTCCACAGCCCTGCATACAAATTATATTTGCTTTTTAACAATCATATTATAGCGTCATTAATGAAACTGAAATTAATATACATTTTAATAAACTGATCTTGTTCCATAGCAGGACTATGTTTCAAATACCCCGTAGATTGCATCCTAGATGAAGCAAAGTTACTGGGGAGTGTGTGCCATGTAGTTCCTGGGTCAGAAGATCAGGGTGCATGCCACCAACAAGCTGAGCTGAAGGAATGGTTATGGATGATGGCAGAGATGCAAAAAACCCTATGGCTGCCTGGATCACAGCCCCTCCAAATGATGCCCCCTCCACACACACACACACACACACACACACACACACACACACACACACACACACTCTGGATATTCCCTAGTATGGGAAAATGTGTGGACTGAATCTGATTGGAGGAGGCTTGATAGTCAACAAGCACATAGACATAAAGCACCTAGAAAAATGACAGAGAACTTACAAAGTACTTGAAATGGTAGGGGAAGGTAAATTATAAAGTCAGACGACCTGACAGATTAAAGCCTTAGAAAATGTACTACCTAAATGTTTTGAAGCCTTGAAGAGACAAGGAAGTACTGGTAGGAAACTTAACCCAAAGTAGCCCTCTGGTCAGGATATCCAACAATCCCAATTTCACTATAGAAAAGAGGCGAATGAATTTGTACAGAAAGTAAAGATGCCTTTTCAGTTGTTCCCAACAGAACCAATGTGGCTCAACATGCCATGATTACACTGACAAGAGAAACAGTAAAAGCAATACTATACAGAATCCAAGAAGCTCAAAGAGAGACCATTAGCCAAAAGGTACAAAATGCTAAAATTAGGGGTTATTGAGGATCCCAAAGCACAAAAAACAGTCTATAAGTGTTAGTAGGAAAATTAAGTTGCATCATCCAACTCTGTAATTACATTTGTTTACTCAGCAAAGCCTCACATTTTGATTCCTACCCAATGTCCAGGTGTGTGAACTTGTTAAAAAGATTGGTAAAAGTGCCACATCTTTTCACCTTGTAAACCAAAATGGGCAATGGCAAATTATTCTAACTTATCAAGTCAGAGAAAAAAAATATTTTTAAATTTTAATGGTCCATTTCAGTACAAGGCTGTTCTCTTTGGCTTCCATGGTGCCCCAGCTGCATTTAACCACATAATGGACAAAATAGTGTGGTCCCACAGTCACTATGCTGTTGTCTACCTGGATTATGTCATCATTTTCAGTGATGATTGGGATGCCATTTGTTCAAAATCCATGCAGTCTTAGACTTTCTCAGAGAAGTGGAATTAATGGTTAACCCCTTAAGAGCAAGCTGGTTAGGTAAGAGTCCAGGTATCTAGAAAGTATTATTAACCTGAGTGGTAATAAAACAGCAAGTTGAAATAAATTGAGGCTATAACTAATTGGCCACAAGTAACCAAGAAGCAAGCTAGGGTGTTTCTAGGTCTAGCTGCTTATTACAGGAATTTGCTAAATTTACATCTTAGCATGTCCTTTAACAGACCTTACAATTGCCAGGGCACCAATAAAAGTCATGCGGACTGATGAAATGGGGTGGACATTCTTGCCCTAAAAATTACTTTGTGTATACATCCTGTGCTGTTTACACCAGATTTCTCCACTGAAGTTAAGATAGAGAGAGATGCCTCTGACTTGGGCATTTGAGTGTAATCAGAAATAATATCATGGTGATGGTCATCCTTTCTTTTACTTAACTAGTAAAAGTAAACCCAAAGGAGGTGTGGCATACTCCAGTGGTGAAGGTGTTCTTAACTATAAAATTGGCAGTAACTACCTTGAGGTATTATTTGCTGAAAATTAAATGTATATTTTTGACTGACTGTGCTCCATTTACCCAGAAGAACTAGTAAAAGACAAAAATGAAAAGGTTACCCACTGTTTGGGGGGGGGGGGGTTTAAGCTTTTATGGTTCTCTTTTGAACTGGTCAGGAACATGATATGGTAATGCTAATAATGGGCTGTCCCAAGCCCATGACCTGGCTGTTGAAGTTGCTCAACTACCTTGGTCTGCACTTGGAGGAAAAGCAGATGTTTTTAGCCCTGACCTATTAGGTTTCATGTGGCCTCTAATTTATTTTATTTATTTAATTTTACATTTTTGCCTGGTCAGTGAACTGGTCTACTGACCCTTTTCATTCATAATCTGTGTGCAAAACAGTAAAACAATGAAAATGAACAATAAAAATAATTAGGCAATGTAATGCAAAGTACATTCTCATAACATGTAGCCCTTTAAGAGGCTGAAAGTGTTTTCCAGTAATCCTAAGCAAGAGATCAGCTAGCCTTTAAGATGCAAAAATGGAGCTGAGACCTTAATTCTTTTTAAACTGGGTAAGCTTCTCATTTGCTAGAGAGTACCCTTGTTTCCTTCCTGTAGAACAGCTAGCAACTGTTGGAGTTTTGCTGAAGTTGTGAATAAGCCTGTGGGACTACTGGTACTTTCTCTAGTTTGTGTAAACACCTTGGCTGTATGTGCTTGTGCTACTGTTCTACAGATTTCCAGTGACCTTGATACAAATGGAACTTGAGTATTGACTTTGTCGTAATTTTGCTTGAGCAGAAAGGTAAAAGGACACTACATTCTTGCCTGGACTGCAATGAATATTACAGCACCAGGTTTTCCCAGTCCCTGAATTATAAAACTTTGTGTCGTTACTTCTGCACTTTAATAAGAGACTTTCCATTTACAACTCCAGGAAAGAAAACAGAGCTTTAAAAAGGGCTGCCTATTTTGTTTGTAAATAGACTGCATAGAAGGTCCTATTTTTTCATTTATTTTTGTTTGTGAAGTAACTCAGATTTAATCTGTGTTTAATTGATTTTGCTCCACCAAAGTTCCTGTTTTCATTCAAAGCAAAGGCTGGCTTGTGTCTGGCTTATCAAATAAAAGACCCTTGATAACTGTAGTGAGTAGTCTACTCCAACTGAACCCTTTCCTCAGGCAGGGTCCCATTTTAATTGCAAAAATGATAACTGCGGTCATCAGAACTATGGGTATATTATACTGAACTTCAGGAATATTTGCTGTAAGGCTACATTTTGAAGTATTCCCCCTTCTCCAAGGTACACTTACTTCAGAGACCCTCCCTGTAAAAGGGTTTTCATACTGCTCTCCAAGGAACACTTATTTCAGAGACCCTCCCTGTAAAAGGGTTTTAATACTGCTCTCCAAGGTACACTTACTTCAGAGACCCTCCCTATAAAAGGGTTTTAATACTGCTCTCCAAGGTGCACTTACTTCAGAGACCCTCCCTGTAAAAGGATTTTCATGCTGCTCTCCAAGGTACACTTACTTCAGAGACCCTCCCTGCAAAAGGATTTTAATACTGCTCTCCAAGGTGCACTTACTTCAGAGACCCTCCCTGTAAAAGGGTTTTAATACTGCTCTCCAAGGTACACTTACTTCAGAGACCCTCCCTGTAAAAGGGTTTTAATACTGCAATGCAACATAGATTTGTGCTGTTCATTATTTAACTAATGCAGTTGCAATTTTTGCTGCTGGGGGACTCACAATATGTGGACTCACACTTGTAATATAGAGTCTTCCAGAAATCACCCCCAATGAGACGTAATCATGTCAGATGAGAAGGAATCTGCAGGCAGATTAAATGCTTATATAGCAGTTGGTGCAGATGGTAAAGGCTGTGAGATGTAGTTCCTGTGGCAGAGTGTTTGATTCACTTAACTCTCATCTGCCTTCAGTGTGACCTTGAGCAAGCCACTTAACCAGATATTGCTTCTTGGTCACTCTTGAAAATGGAATGCGTGTCCATTCGGCCTACCTGATTAAAAATGTTTATTATTGTTATTATTACCAGTTATTACCAATGTATGCAAAAAAGACAGTTTAGTTAACTGCAAAGAAGGCAGAAGGTATACCAGCCAGCTTAAGCCCAGGGAATATAGGACCTTCTGTGTGAAAACAGTAAACTTGGTGCATTCTCATACTAGTTCCTAGTGCACAAGCGAAACTGTCCTGTGGTCGCACAGTGTTTGGCACCAACCTCACAGATAAGTACAGGTACAAACGCTGCCATTTTTTAATCATCCTGAGTCATGCAGTACATGTGAGTACAATGTAAAATCCATAGAGGACTTTACTTCATAGATGGGGCTTATGCTCTGCTTCTTGGCTATTGAATTGTTAGTAACACACAGCTATACAAGCAGATGCATCTCTCTTCCCATAGTAGTTCCATCTCAGACTTACTACAGAGTGGCAGTAATACTGCATGCCCCTTACCATGGCTAAGTATCATCCACAATACACAAGTACTGCCGTATACAGCCCCTACCCCAGCTGCAGTCCTCATCCTCACACATTGCCCAGCAATTTTTAATTGCAAAAATGATAACTGCGGTCATCAGAACTATGGGTATATTATACTGAACGTCTGGAATATTTGCTGTAAGGCTACATTTTGAAGTATTCCCCCTTCTCCAAGGTACACTTACTTCAGAGACCCTCCCTGTAAATGGGTTTTCATACTGCTCTCCAAGGTACACTTACTTCAGAGACCCTCCCTGTAAAAGGGTTTTAATACTGCTCTCCAAGGTACACTTACTTCAGAGACCCTCCCTGTAAAAGGGTTTTAATACTGCTCTCCAAGGTGCACTTACTTCAGAGACCCTCCCTGTAAAAGGGTTTTCATACTGCTCTCCAAGGTACACTTACTTCAGAGACCCTCCCTGTAAAAGGGTTTTAATACTGCTCTCCAAGGTGCACTTACTTCAGAGACCCTCCCTGTAAAAGGGTTTTCATACTGCTCTCCAAGGTACACTTACTTCAGAGACCCTCCCTGTAAAAGGGTTTTAATACTGCTCTCCAAGGTGCACTTACTTCAGAGACCCTCCCTGTAAAAGGGTTTTAATACTGCACTCCAAGGTACACTTATTTCAGAGACCCTCCCTGTAAAAGGGTTTTAATACTGCTCTCCAAGGTACACTTACTTCAGAGACCCTCCCTGTAAAAGGGTTTTAATACTGCTCTCCAAGGTACACTTACTTCAGAGACCCTCCCTGTAAAAGGGTTTTCATACTGCTCTCCAAGGTACACTTACTTCAGAGACCCTCCCTGTAAAAGGGTTTTAATACTGCTCTCCAAGGTGCACTTACTTCAGAGACCCTCCCTGTAAAAGGGTTTTAATACTGCTCTCCAAGGTACACTTACTTCAGAGACCCTCCCTGTAAAAGGGTTTTAATACTGCAATGCAACATAGATTTGTGCTGTTCATTATTTAACTAATGCAGTTGCAATTTTTGCTGCTGGGGGACTCACAATATGTGGACTCACACTTGTAATATAGAGTCTTCCAGACATCACCCCCAATGCGATGTAATCATGTCAGATGAGAAGGAATTTGCAGGCAGATTAAATGCTTATATAGCAGTTGGTGCAGATGGTAAAGGCTGTGAGCTGTAGTTCCTGTGGCAGAGGGTTTGATTCACTTAACTCTCATCTGCCTTCAGTGTGACCTTGAGCAAGCCACTTAACCAGATATTGCTTCTTGGTCACTCCTGAAAATGGAATGTGTGTCCATTCGGCCTACCTGATTAAAAATGTTTATTATTGTTATTATTACCAGTTATTACCAATGTATGCAAAAAAGACAGTTTAGTTAACTGCAAAGAAGGCAGAAGGTATACCAGCCAGCTTAAGCCCAGGGAATATAGGACCTTCTGTGTGAAAACAGTAAACTTGGTGCATTCTCATACTAGTTCCTAGTGCACAAGCGAAACTGTCCTGTGGTCGCACAGTGTTTGGCACCAACCTCACAGATAAGTACAGGTACAAACGCTGCCATTTTTTAATCATCCTGAGTCATGCAGTACATGTGAGTACAATGTAAAATCCATAGAGGACTTTACTTCATAGATGGGGTTATTCTCTGCTTCTTGGCTATTGAATTGTTAGTGACACACAGCTATACAAGCAGATGCATCTCTCTTCCCATAGTAGTTCCATCTCAGACTTACTACAGAGTGGCAGTAATACTGCATGCCCCTTACCATGGCTAAGTATCATCCCCAATACACAAGTACTGCCGTATACAGCCCCTACCCCAGCTGCAGTCCTCATCCTCACACATTTCCCAGCAATTTTTAATTGCAAAAATGATAACTGCAGTCATCAGAACTATGGGTATATTATACTGAACTTCTGGAATATTTGCTGTAAGGCTACATTTTGAAATATTCCCCCTTCTCCAAGGTACACTTACTTCAGAGTCCCTCCCTGTAAAAGGGTTTTCATACTGCTCTCCAAGGTACACTTACTTCAGAGACCCTCCCTGTAAAAGGGTTTTAATACTGCTCTCCAAGGTACACTTACTTCAGAGACCCTCCCTGTAAAAGGGTTTTAATACTGCTCTCCAAGGTGCACTTACTTCAGAGACCCTCCCTGTAAAAGGGTTTTCATACTTCTCTCCAAGGTACACTTACTTCAGAGACCCTCCCTGTAAAAGGGTTTTAATACTGCTCTCCAAGGTACACTTACTTCAGAGACCCTCCCTGTAAAAGGGTTTTAATACTGCTCTCCAAGGTACACTTACTTCAGAGACCCACCCTGTAAAAGGGTTTTCATACTGCTCTCCAAGGTGCACTTACTTCAGAGACCCTCCCTGTAAAAGGGTTTTCATACTGCTCTCCAAGGTGCACTTACTTCAGAGACCCTCCCTGTAAAAAGGTTTTAATACTGCTCTCCAAGGTACACTTACTTCAGAGACCCTCCCTGTAAAAGGGTTTTAATACTGCTCTCCAAGGTACACTTACTTCAGAGACCCTCCCTGTAAAAGGGTTTTAATACTGCTCTCCAAGGTGCACTTACTTCAGAGACCCTCCCTGTAAAAGGGTTTTCATACTGCTCTCCAAGGTACACTTACTTCAGAGACCCTCCCTGTAAAAGGGTTTTAATACTGCTCTCAAGGTACACTTACTTCAGAGACCCTCCTGTAAAAGGGTTTTAATACTGCTCTCAAGGTACACTTACTTCAGAGACCCTCCTGTAAAAGGGTTTTCATACTGCTCTCAAGGTGCACTTACTTCAGAGACCCTCCTGTAAAGGGTTTTCATACTGCTCTCCAAGGTGCACTTACTTCAGAGACCCTCCCTGTAAAAGGGTTTTAATACTGCTCTCCAAGGTACACTTACTTCAGAGACCCTCCCTGTAAAAGGGTTTTAATACTGCAATGCAACATAGATTTGTGCTGTTCATTATTTAACTAATGCAGTTGCAATTTTTGCTGCTGGGGGACTCACAATATGTGGACTCACACTTGTAATATAGAGTCTTCCAGAAATCACCCCCAATGAGACGTAATCATGTCAGATGAGAAGGAATCTGCAGGCAGATTAAATGCTTATATAGCAGTTGGTGCAGATGGTAAAGGCTGTGAGCTGTAGTTCCTGTGGCAGAGTGTTTGATTCACTTAACTCTCATCTGCCTTCAGTGTGACCTTGAGCAAGCCACTTAACCAGATATTGCTTCTTGGTCACTCTTGAAAATGGAATGTGTGTCCATTCGGCCTACCTGATTAAAAATGTTTATTATTGTTATTATTACCAGTTATTACCAATGTATGCAAAAAAGACAGTTTAGTTAACTGCAAAGAAGGCAGAAGGTATACCAGCCAGCTTAAGCCCATGGAATATAGGACCTTCTGTGTGAAAACAGTAAACTTGGTGCATTCTCATACTAGTTCCTAGTGCACAAGCGAAACTGTCCTGTGGTCGCACAGTGTTTGGCACCAACCTCACAGATAAGTACAGGTACAAACGCTGCCATTTTTTAATCATCCTGAGTCATGCAGTACATGTGAGTACAACGTAAAATCCATAGAGGACTTTACTTCATAGATGGGGTTATTCTCTGCTTCTTGGCTATTGAATTGTTAGTAACACACAGCTATACAAGCAGATGCATCTCTCTTCCCATAGTAGTTCCATCTCAGACTTACTACAGAGTGGCAGTAATACTGCATGCCCCTTACCATGGCTAAGTATCATCCCCAATACACAAGTACTGCCGTATACAGCCCCTACCCCAGCTGCAGTCCTCATCCTCACACATTTCCCAGCAATGACCCTGACACCAGTCGTACAGTTAGGCCCTGGGCATATAAGTACAATGTAGAACACATTTCACTCTCCAGTGTATTCTTCTTTCCACTATACACACAATGTGCAATATTATCCCCTCTCCATGCAATTCAGTCCACAGTACCCAGTGTTATGTAGTATTCCCTAATGTTGTAGTTCAGTGCACAAACACACACACACACACACACACACACACACACACACACACACACACACACATATACACTCTGCAGTAAAAAGGTCATCACACAGAAAACAAATACTCTGCACATTATTTGTAGACTTTTCTAAGACACAAACATACATAAAATATCTTACATCCTCCTACAGGTCATCAGCTCCCAGAAAACACTGGAGATTTTTCATGCTCCGCACCCCTTGCACTTTTGTGTTCAGAATACACACAGGTGCTAATTGTTCAACTCCCTCATATTTCTGTTCTTGTCACAGTAATATCTGTATGCATCACCAACCATTGCAGACTACTCCCTGGCACATATATTTCTTTATATGTCTACCTCCTACACAGTTTCTAGTTCCAGCCACCCAAACACATACCAGTCTCGTCTTCAGCTACCCAGTACATTATATATCCACTGGATCTTCCCATTCTTTTCCTTGCTTCAGTATCCCTCCACCCCACTTGCAGTTCAGTCACTGGCACAGTTACATAATAGTTGCCTTACCTCCAAGTACTTCTCCATCATCAGCATATGTTCTATACATAGTTCCTTCATCATCAGTATCAGCTCCCATCTCATGCATAGAACAAATTGGCGCAAGTATCACATACCCGCATCCCCTTGGAATTCCATCTCTCACAGCCTAAGCACTGGCTTTGTCCCAGTGGAATGGAAAATAGCTACTGTCATCCCTTTGCGCAAAGGGGGAACATCCACAGACCCCAGAAACTATAGACCCATTAGCCTGACCAGCCTTATCTGCAAGGCCATGGATTGAATCATGATGGACCTTATTAACAAAGATATAGGAAATCTCCAAATGCTCGACCCCACCCAGTTTGGCTTTGTCATTGGGAGGTCATGCCTGTTAAACTTGGTAGACTTCTTCAAGACAGTCACCAAAGCCTTAGATGAGGGTAAATCAATGCATATGGCCTACCTAGACTTAGGCAAGGCCTTTGACACAATCCCCCACTCAGGCATAATTGATAAACTCACCCAGCTGGGTATCATTCTATATATTGTCAGGTGGGTTGCAAACTGGCTCACTCATAGAACTCAAACGGTCAAAACAGGGAACTGCACCTCCTCCAGCAGACCCATAACCAGTGGTGTTCTACAGGGATCGGTTCTGGGACCCCTACTGTTTGGAATCTATTTTTCCAAAGTACAGGCTAAAACTGAAGGACTGTGGCTGACAAAGTTTGCTGATGACTGCAAACTGAGAGCGATCATTGAAATCCCTAGCAATGTCAACAGCCTGCAAGAAGGTCTTATGCAGACTAATGACTGTTGCCAAAGTCATAGCCTTAAACTTAATGCAAAAAAATGCATTATGATCCTCTTTAGCAAGGGTGATTTTCCTGAAAACTACCACATCAATAGCAATACCAGAAGCACACTGTCACTGGTAAGAGATCTGCACACACATGTTGACAGCAACCTTAACTTCAATCACGATGTCTCCACAGCGGTAATAAGGGCATTTTATATTGGTCATCTCATAGGTAAGAGCATTGCCTCCAGAAAAAGAGAGGTTATAACCCCCTCTATGCTTCCATCATCATTCCAATAACAGAGTACAACACTCCCTTTGGTATGTTCCTTTCCAAACACCTGCAGCAATTGGAGAGACCACAAAGGTTCTTTACAAAGAAAATTCAGGGTCATCAAGATCTGTCTTATGCGGACAGACTAAAATCATTGTCACTTAACTCTGTGTCATACAGACTGCTCAGAGGTGGCCTGTGCCTTGCATATAGAGCATTTCTGACCCAGCTTTAATGGAAATGCTGCACATTTGCAAGTCAAATGGCACACTGGTCACTCACTCAAAGGACCTTAATCTGGTATGTGACATCAACAGAACTTGCTGGAGAGACAGATTTGTCTCATAGAGGTTGCCCCATCTTTGGAACAAGCTTCCTATTCATATTAAACGAAGGCCTTCATTGACCTTATTTAAGCACAATTTGGATGACTGGATGGGTAACTGGGAATTCATCAGGGGGTTCCACCGGTTTCCCTCTTGGACAGGGGCAATTGGTGCTGATTTTAGTGTCTGTTTGAATTAGACACCCTTAGAAAAATGGGTTGAACTTGGCTAGGCTTATAAGGGCCCTGGGGCTGTTAGCCTAGTAACCTCCTATGATCCTGTGATCTAGACCTCCAGACCCATCTCTTCTTGCTGTCCAGTACATTGACACAAATAATGATATCATGGACACTCCATTGAAGATCAGTACCCAGCAATCATGACTGTTTTGTTGCCCTCCTCTATGCAGTTCAGGCTCTTACATATGCATTTTCTGAGTAACTCCCCCAGTGTGTAGAATACAATACCCTCACCTCTCTGCTAGTCTAGTCCCTGGGCACACATATGTCCTTTGTAATCCTCAGCCCCCCTTACAATGCCATCCCTGGCACAAAAGTAAAGTACACCATGCCCACTGTCACCAAAACTACTACAGTAATGTTGAAATGCTTATTTGTTTAAAGGAAAACATATGCAAATGAGTAATTCATGAAGAAAATAATAATATTGCTGGGGGTAGCATAGGGCTGATACACAGAATAAATGATATATAGTCTTATATAACTCCAGTAGTTTGGTATAATAGCATAGTAGATAAGGTGGGTCTACTTCACAATATCGCATGTTGAAAATATCGAACGGCTAAAACATTGAAAATGCCGTACATTGAAAGTGTTGCTGCGGGATCATGGTACAGTGGGGATGAGAAAATTTGCTTTTTCCTCACTGTAGTGCGATCGCAGAGTTGGTATATATAATTAGTGGGGGGTGGGGGGGCAGCCCCCCACAAGAACAGTTTCGATGTACGGCATTTTCGATGTTTTAGCCGTTCGATATTGTCATCTTTCGACAAGATAATATAGACGTGATAAGGTGGTGTGAGAGACAGCTCCCACAATGCCACAATCAAAAACAACTAATGAAACAAAGAGATAAGGCCTGGTCACTGTATCATATGACCAAAAATAACAACGATCTCACCCTTTACAAACAACTTAGAAACCATGCTAAGAAAAATGTTATTAAGGATAAAAGAACCTATTTCCTCACCTGCCAACAAAAATACCAGCACAATCCACAAAAATTTTGGCAGAATATCAACCACTTCCTTAACCCTGGTAAACCCACTACCACTGCCTCTGTCACTACTAGCTCCTCTCTGCCCTTAACCTCACAATTCAATTCCCACTTCATCAACTCTATCACTTTTCTCCTAGACAACAAAACAATCCCACCATTCACTGTCCCCTCCCCTACCTCTAATCACGCAAACTCCTTCTTTATTCCCATTCCAACTTCCTACATAAAAAATTCCTATGTAAATTAAAACCCTGCTGCTTAGCTGCCAACCAAGTTCCAAACGAATACCTAAAACTTGCTGCCCCATCCATCACATACCCCATATCATTACTAATAAACCACTCTATCTCCGAATAGTACATTCCCAAATTATGGAAAATCTCTCATATCATAAAACTTTATAAGGGCGGATCATCTAGAGACATAACTAACTACCGTCCCATTACCATTCTATCCCCCTTGACACAATTCTAGAGAACGTATCCACCAGCAACTCATGAATCACTTCACTACCAACAACCTACTCTCCAGCACCCAGCACAACTTCAGGCCTAAACACAGTAGTAACTCAGCCCTCATAACCTTTACAGAGACCATTTGCCACCTCTAAAATGAAGGACAACTAGTCTCAGCCATTTTCTGAGATATGTCAAAAGGTTTGGACACAGTGTACTATCAGCTGCTCCTCAACAAACTTGCCACTTACAATCTCAATACCACACCTCTAACATGGTTTCACAGTTATCTATCCGACTGTCAACAGGCCACTAAATGGGCAAACAGCCTCCCCCCCCCTATTACCAGTCACCACAGGGGTACCACAAGACTCCATACTTGGGCCCCTCCTCTTCATAATATTTACTAACAACCTATATACTGCCACCTAACATGCCATCATCATCCAATATGCAGATGACTCCTCCCTTACCTGCTTAGCCCACTCCCCACAAGAACTCCAACAAAAAATGCAATCATCATTCCAAGACATTGAAAAGTACCTCACCAGCCACCAACTCATCCTAAATCCAAATAAGACTAAAGTCATAATTTTCTATAATAAATCTTCCAAACCCAGTACCCAATCCCTCTCCATACTATCTAACAACGGTACAAAAATCGAACCCACCAATCAGACCAAGCTGCTATGGGTAACCATAGATGACTCACTAAAATTTGATAAACACATCTATCTGACCATCAAAAAAATTCACTCTAAACTAGGCACTCTATACAGGGTTAAACCTTACCTTACACAAGCTTGACTGGCCACTGCAAGATCCCACTTGCTATCCGCCCTCCTTTACTGCTCTGAGGTCTTTACTAACCTATCAAAAACTGACCTAAATAAACTAGACTCCTGCTATAACAGAATAGCTAAGTTCGACACCAACCAATCGCACAGAACACACCACTGCACTGCTCTCTGAGAGCCCAACTGGCTAGAAATTCTCAGCCTATTAGTACTAAAACAACTTTCACTTGCCCATAAAATCATATTCAATCCTACTGACTGCCTAGTTCTATCAAACGTAGTTCAGCCAAACACAAACTGTAGACTCCTCAGGTCATCCAACAAACTAATACTAAAAGTAAACCAGTCTCACAACTATCACAGAGACTCCCTCTACTCCCATAAAATAGCCAAAGATTGGAACCCCCTTCCTCAACAGATAACTAAACCCCCAACCTGCCCACATTTAAAACTACCCTGAAAGACTAAATGATAATTGGCTATGCCCCTGTGTTGCTCCCAACTAATATTCTTCCTATTTTTTTCCTACTCATCTCACATATTAGCTCAAATAGTGCTCATCCCACATAGGGCTATCCCACTATCTGTCTTATCCTTATTAATCTTTGTTCCTTCAGATGACCTAACTTGTAAAACTACATAACCAATTTTGGTCTTTCAGAAGTGACTCACCTTGTAAAGCTACAAGACTTGTGCCTCATATATATTGTCAAAAAAATAAAATTCCTGTATGCCTGAAATATGCATGTTTATATTGCATTCTGTTATTATATTTTGCTATAATATTTTTGTTAAGCTCATTTACATATTGTTAGCAATGTACTGCTTAAACTAAGTTTACTGCTTGTACCTTAATAATGTTCTTTGTGTTGTGGAGCTTTTCTCCCCGGGTCTCCGCTGAAAACGTTTTTTTTTTCAACCCAGTCGGACACTACCCAGTTAACTAATGTAAATAAATAAACAATTGATAAGACTGACATCACACTATCCACCATAACTCATTTGGCTACAATCTCGAGACCTAAAATCACTTCCTCACCACTGCAGACAACATACACACTGCTTGCCAAGATTTTTTGCTGTGCAAGCAGCCATCTGTATTGTTACTACA